>NC_137035.1:8913265-8914632 GCF_032717465.1 Coenobita brevimanus
CCTGAAACGGCCTACTGCCGCTCCTCCCTCCTGCCGAAGGAGATGGCCTACTGCCGCTCTGAAGGCGCTGCCCCTGAGACGGCTGATTGCCGCTCCTCCCTCCTGCCGAAGGAGACGGCCTACTGCCGCTCTAGAGGCGCTGCCCCAGAGACGTCCTACTGCCGCTCTTCCCTCCTGCTGAAGGAAATGGCCTACTGCCGCTCTAGGCGCTGCCTCTGAGATGACCGGTTGCCACTCCTTGCTCCTGCCGAAGGAGATGGCCTACTGCCGCTCTAGAGGCGCTGCCCCAGAGACGACCTACTGCCGCTCTTCCCTCCTGCCGAAGGAAACGGCCTACTGCCACTCTAGAGGCGCTGCCCCTGAGACGGCCAGTTGCCGCTCCTCCCTCCTGCCGAAGGAGACGGCTTACTGCCGCTCTAGAGGCGCCGCCCCAGAGACGGCCTACTGCTGCTCCTCCCTCCTGCAGAAGAAGACGGTTCACTGCCGCTCAGGAAGTGACCAGAGGCGTCCTGACCCCCTTGCGCAGGCCACGGCCAGTTGCCAGGCCTTTACACAGACTGGTCCCGCCCTTGGGCAGCCACGGCCGATTGCCGGGCCCCACAACCTGCAGGAGGTGTCACCCACATCACCGCCCCAGTGTGAGGCGAGAGTCGGGCCCTCCAGCCCCCGAGAACTCGTCAGGCCCCACAGCCTCCCCTGGTCTCCATTCCCTGTGCCTGGCCCTGGAGCAGATGCACCTGACGGACCCTAGTCCGGACCGCTGCCGCAGCCCTCCCCTGATGGCGCCCTTCGACGCTAGGGACCGCAGTCTGCTGTCCCTCCAGGCTCTCCCCAGGACGCCTGGGCACGACCTCTCCACGCCCCCTAGACAGTCTAAGGCCTCCACCTCAGACTGGGACCTACACCAACAGTTCCGGGAGTTATTCGGCCCCAGTCCTGAGGGCCAAACTCCTGAGCCCAGTCTGGAGACCACCGGCTCTTCCGCCCCCTGCAGCCCTGGATGTGAGAGGACACCCCTGCGCACAGTCCCGTGCCCTCTCAGCACACCCTCTTTTGACGGTGCCCTCTCCCCGGCCTAATTCACGCCGGCGTACCGTCCTGTCACCCACCACAGATAAGTGAACTGTGTAATGTGTTGCCCTCAGTATAAGTGAAGTGACTTAGGTTAAGTAGACAGTGCCCTCAGACAAGTGATATAGTGATTGAGAATAAGTGATGTCGGACAAGTGAGATCACAGGCAAATACTTACGGGCGGATACAGAGACTAAGTAAAATCACGAGTGATGCCTTTACAGAAAACAATCAGAGTGTTACCCTACAAATCGTCCCATTGAGAAATTGGTAAATATCATTTATTGTGAGGGAA
>NC_137035.1:8914732-9053335 GCF_032717465.1 Coenobita brevimanus
CAGAGAGTTACACAGAGAGTAGGCCAACATGCTCTCCAGTACAAATTTCTCTATCTATCTTCACCAAACTACATGCACAGTACACACTACACTTCCTATTCAAAATTGCCAAAATGGCGTCAATTCACCCTAGCCTCCAGGTCCCCAGGGGGGGACCATAAATGCCCCCGCCATCTGCCCCTCTCCCAGTGACGACTCGAGGTGCCTGGAACCACTGTCTGACTCTCTTCTTCTTCATTTCTGCAACATTCATGACCTTTCATCTAACTTTCGCTCCTACAACCAGGCACCACCTCTCCTCCTCTAAACCTCACCTTCTTTTTCTAACGGAGACTCAGCTGTCTGAGGCAACTGACAACAAACCCTTTTCTGTATCCTCCTACTTTCTCTGTACTCATTTTCAAAGCCAAAGGTGGCTGTTGTGTATACATACATAGCGACTTATCTTGCTCTCGTGTTCCTGAACTTGATTCTTCTGAATTCTCCACTCTCTGGCTTCGGCTTTCCTGTCATTCTCTGACTAAATATATCTGTGCTGTTTACTTATCCCCTAATTCTACTGACTATCAAAAATTCTTCGACTATCTTACTTCTACGATGGAACACATTCTGTCCATTTCTCCTTTCTCTGGAAATCTCCATTCTTGGAGATTTCAATGTTCACCACCACCTTTGGCTCTCCTCTCCTTTCACGGATCCACCTGGTGAACAAGCCTACATCTTTTCTATCCTTAATGACCTAGAGCAGCTTGTACAGCACCCTACCCGTATCCCTGACCGCCTTGGAGAGAGCTCCAACATACCCGACCTCTTCCTCACAACTAATCCTTCTGCTTACTCTGTTAATCTTTTCTCTCCATTGGGCTCCTCCGATCACAACCTTATTACCTTAACCTGTCCTATCGCTCCAGTACGGCCTGCGGACCCTCCAGGGAAACGTCGTCTCTGGCATTTTGGAGCTGCGGACTGGGAGGCCCCTCAGAGCAGTACTTCTTTGGACACCTGGAATGATTATTGCTTCCATGGCCGTGAGCCATCTGAGTGTGCCTTGCGCATTACGGAGGTTATTCTCTCGGGCATGGAAACGCATACATTCCCCTTTCTCATAATCCTTTGACTAACGCAAGAAAGCCTTGGTTTAATCACGCTTGTTCTAATGCTGTCCGCAACAAGGAGAAGGCCTACAAAAAGGTACCGGAGCCAACCCACCCTGAATCACATGAATCTTTTACGTTTCTGCCCGGAATCGTGCTAAGTCTGTTCTTCGCTCTACTGAAAATAATTTCATCCATACTAAATGCTCTCAACTCTCCAACTCGAATTCTTCCCGCTCCCTTCTGGCACCTTGCTGCCAAAAATCTCTAACAACTTTACCTCATCATCCTTCCCTCCTCTTTTCTACTCTGATAGTTCTGTAGCTATTTCTTCTACTGATAAAGCAGATCCTCTTCGCACAGACTTTCTCCTCCAATTCCACCTTAGAACGATTCCGGTGCCTGTTCCTCCATCACTTCCCCCCCCTCTGACTTTCCTCATGGCTGACATTAAAATTTCTTCAGTTGATGTATTTTCTGCCATTACTGGCCTCCAGTACTAACAAGGCATATGGGCCTGATGGGGTCCCTCCCTGTTGTTCTCAAAAACTGTATTGCTTCTGTGCTTACACCCTGCCTAGGCAAACTATTTCTGCCTTTGTCTGTCAACTTTCTGTACCTTTCCTTCTTGCTGGAAAGTTTGCTCTCCATTCAGCCAGTCCCAAAGAAGGGTGACATCACTCCCAACCACTCCAACTATCGTCCAAACGTTGCTTTAACGTCCTGTATTTCAAAAGTTTTCGAGTCAATTCTTAATAAAAAAATTTTAAGGCATCTTTCCTATCACTAACCTTCTTTTCCGATCGTCAGTATGGGTTCCGTCAGGGACGCTCCACTGGCGATCTTCTCACCTACCTTTCAGACTCCTGGTCATCCTCCTTTCGGGACTTTGGCGAAAGCTTTGCCATATGCACTTGACATCTCAAAGGCTTTCGATCCAGCGAGTCTGGCATAAATCTTTAATTTCCAAACTGCCCTCCTACGGTTTCTATCCTTCTATCTGTACCTTCATCGCTAGCTTCCTTTCTGGTCGTTCTATAGCTGCTGTCGTAGACGGCCATCGTTCTTTCCTCCTAGATCTATCAACAGTGGTGTTCCTCAGGGCTCTGTCCTATCACCAACTCTCTTCCTTTTATTCATCAATGATCTTCTAAGCTGTACATCTAACCCTATCCACTCACTGCGCTGATGACTCCACTGTCCTTCACCTTTCCATTCGGTTCCCGCAACGCCCATCTCAACAGTTACTTCAAGAAACAAGGGATGAGGCTATGGCACACCTAATGTCTGACTTGGCTCATATCTCTGACTGGGGTAAAAATAATAACAGGTTGATCTTTAATGCTTCTAAGACTCGGTTCTTACACCCTATCAACCCGACAAAATCTTCCACAGGTATACCCACTAATGTTTAATAATATTCAGATTAATCCCTGCATCATCCTTGAACATGCTTGGGGTTTCATTTACTCGGGACTTATCTTGGAAAGATCATTATTACATCTCTTGTAAAATCTGCTTCCAAGAGATTGGGTGTGCCCTAAGCCGACTCCGCTCTTTCTTTACCCCTGCACAATTGTTGACTCTATACAGGGGTTTTATCCGCCCTTGTGTGGAGTACAATCCTCTCATGTGTGGGGAGTGCTTTCCCCACATACAGCTCTTCTCAATAGGGTGGAATCAAAGGCTTCTTTCGATCTCATTAACTCTCCTCCTCTTACTGACTCCCTTCAACCCTCTGTCTCTTCGCCGCACTGTTGCATCTTTATCTCTTTTCTATCGCTACTTTAATGGTCACTGCTCCTCTGAACTGTCTGCCTTGCATTCCTCCACCTCACGACGGGCGCGTAGCACCCGTCTGGCAGCAAACTCTCATCCCCTTTTCTGTCCAACTCTCTAATGTGCAGAGTCTAACCGTTACTCCCAGTCTTTCATTCATGCAACAGGTCAGCTCTGGAACTGTCTCCTCTGTCTGTAGGCTTCCTCCCTGCCTATGATCTCCAGTCTTTCAAACGCAGTGTGTCCAGGCATCTCAAAATGATCGGATCTTGAATTTGGCTCTCTATTGTATTTTGTTTTTTTCTCTTGGAGGGAACTGTTACTGCGGGCTCATGGCCTTTGGTTCCTTCTTCCTCGCATAAAAAAAAAAAAATATAGATGTATATGTATATGTATATATAGATGTATATGTATATGTATATATAGATGTATATGTATATGTATATATAGATGTATGTATAGATGTATATAGATGTATGTATATAGATGTATGTATAGATGTATATAGATGTATGTATATAGATGTATGTATATAGATGTATGTATAGATGTATATAGATGTATGTATATAGATGTATGTATAGATGTATATATAGATGTATGTATATGTATGTATAGATGTATATAGATGTATGTATATAGATGTATGTATAGATGTATATAGATGTATGTATATAGATGTATGTATAGATGTATATAGATGTATGTATATAGATGTATGTATAGATGTATATAGATGTATGTATATATGTATATATAGATGTATATGTATATGTATATATAGATGTATATGTATATGTATATATAGATGTATATGTATATGTATATATAGATGTATATGTATATGTATATATAGATGTATATGTATATGTATATATAGATGTATATGTATATGTATATATAGATGTATATGTATATGTATATATAGATGTATATGTATATGTATATATAGATGTATATGTATATGTATATATAGATGTATATGTATATGTATATATAGATGTATATGTATATGTATATATAGATGTTTATGTATATGTATATATAGATGTTTATGTATATGTATATGTATATGTATATGTATATGTATATGTATATGTATATGTATATATATATATATATATATATATATATATATATATATATATACATATTAGGTGACCAAGGCCGACACTTGCAAGCATGTTGGAGCCTTTAAAAACGAAACGAAACGAAACGATATATATATATTTATATAAAATAAAATACGGGGCTATATAATATCATATTCGATAATATCTGTGCAATATAAACTAAGCCTTAATAAAGGTTCCCAAGGGATTACTCAGCAATTATGCAATCTAGGACAACACCGAAAAATCGTACAAAAACGAAGAAAAACGAACTGTAAAAGATCAATACATACAAAAATACAGTAAGATCGTACTACAAACAAACGAAATTAGATGTAACTTACTACAAATGCCACAGTGCAACATAAACTCCTATAAGTGAAACAAAGAGCACGTTATTGTTCTCCAAGAGCCAGTGGCAAGGCACATAATCACTAACATCGACCGCAGCATAACCGGATTAGCGATGTTAGGACTGCAGTTACTACAATATTACTGCGGTTACTACAATTATGTAATGACAAACGATATGTAACTATTACAATACAATTATTGTGTAACAATACAATTATGTAAAAATTCATAGTGTTATTAGAGTTCTTTATTACTACAATGTTACTACAATATTACTGCAATTACTACAATTATGTAATGACAAACTATTGTATTGTTACATTTGCTACAATTATGTAATTACAAAGATATGTAACAATTACAATACAATTATATAACAGTACAATTATGCAACAATTCATACAATGTTACAACAATTCTGTATTACCAGAATCATCATACAAATTAGGTGGATATTACACATTACTAAAGGGATAACTCCATACGTAATGTAATGACCTACCAGTATTACCACTGTTATATGCAAATGTCTGTTATGCATACACATTTTACAATGTGTTATACAATATTTTGTAATCAATTTAACTATAATGTATTTGCGCCAATATATATACAATATGTTTACAATGTATTATGTTTCTAGAATATTATTAGCACAGTACAGTATTATGAATATTATGTCTGTACACTATTATAATCAATATTATGTATATATTAATAAATTGGAGTTTGTCACTGACGAATGCTTTTGGAGGATCGCCAGCTGGAGTGACTGAGCGATGTCAGGACTCCATATTATTATAATACAACTCATAGCATGATGGATAGATAGACAGATAGATAGTGTAATAGACAGGAGCACCAGGCAAGTTGTGGGAATGGTAAATGAGCTTGCAAGATTTTAGTGAAGGAATGCTAGAAGTGCACCAGAAACACTACACACTGACAGACATACAAGGCGTCTAGAAACTCCACACACAGCCATTACACGTGACACTAGCAATTGTAGAATAGGATGGAAGAGTTAGTCAGAAAGAGTCTAGCCATAGAACCGAAAGGTTGTGGAGAGAGGAAGAGAGAAGAGGGGTCCAACGAGACTTTGCTAGTAAATTACGTTCCTGTGTAATACATACACAGCTCACCTGTGTAATACATACACAGCTCAACTTAAACTTTTCCTTGAAGATAATAAAACTATGATCAACACCCTGTATCCATTTAACTTCTCCTGTCTTCGACTACACAATAACTAAAACCAAATCTCAAGATTACATATTATATGATCAAGATTCCACACAGTGTCCAATCCCTATCTGGCTAAAAAATACCGGTTGTGCTTTTTATGGTTTGCTATGATATCAAGTCGTTATTTACGAACATTCCTTTGAACAAAACTACCAGGATTGACATATGTATAAATCTGGTGTTTTATGGTTTGGATACATTTGATGGCATGACCAAAAATGTCTTTAGAAGCCTCCTTGCTACTTGCGTAAAGGATACCCTTTTTGTATTTAATGGTGAACAATACAAACAAACGGTATGGCATTGGGCTCTCCTCTAGGCCTGACATTTGTATTATTCTTTTTATGCTTTCATGAAGTGAACTGGATAAATATTAGCCCCACCTCCTTTAAACCCATTATATAATGACGCAACGTGGATGACATACCTTTGGTTTTTAGGAGCAAATGCCAAGCTGACAAATTTTAGAATGCATAAATTCTCAACATAGGAATATCACTTTTACAGTGGAATCGGTAATGGACTCGAAACTCTCCTTTCTAGACCTTAATATAGAGAAATGGCCTTGCTTCCTCTGTTTCTTGGAAACCCACATTCTCAAGACTGGCTACCAGTGTTTCACATTGTCATTTTATTTTCAAGCTCATTGTCATCAAAATTCTGCTGCAGCGAGTCTTCAGTATTTCATCGAGTTATTTTCGTTTTCATAATGAAGTCTCATTTTTAGGGAATTTCTTTTACCATAATGGTTATAGTTTCCACCTGTTTGATAAACAAGTTAATGATTTTCTCAATCGTAAACATCAACCAAAACAACGAGTCTCCACTGTCAACAAAGAGATTCTCTACTTCCGCATGCAATGCCTTGGTGACATCGCTAAGCAGATGCAACAATCATTAGATGAGAAACTAAGTAAATTTTTCCCTGATAAAGAATTCCGATTCATACCTAAGAACTCCTTTAAAATTAGTAGCTTCTTTCATTTTAAAGATTGTATACCAGATGACATGCACTCTTCAATCGTCTGTCTTTTTACTTACCCCAGTTGCCAAGCAGGGTTTGTGGGTAGCACGATTTGCTCAACCCCTACACGCCGGTTGACATGTATAGCCGTCACAATTTGGGGTGTGGAGCTCTGCTGATTGACGTGATTTGCCGCAAGCATACTCCCGCCACCCTTTGAACCTGCGACCATTTTCTATGACAACAATAGGGTAGGTAGGTCCCCTAGGTACCCTACTGATGTGCAGCTTAGTCTGTACACAGTACTGGTCATGTCTTCATCATCCCCCTTGTTTGATTCTGTCCCACCACGCGCAGGGTTGACTGCATCATTGACCCCTGCAAAAGTTCTGCCTTTATTGCCGGGGAAGGGGCTCACTGACAATGTCACCAGTCGTGCCTTGGATGATACAGTATCCTCACGGACACTAAGTGAGAGTACTTCTTCAGAGGAGAGAAGAAGTTACCATGTGGAGAGTGAACTCTCTTCCTCTCTGACCCCTTCTTGGTCTCAGACACCTGAAAAGGCTCTAAAACTCCTGCAGGAGGAGAGCAGGGCCTTTGACAGTGATGAGTTCAATGAGAAAGAGGATGTAATTGACCCAGCACACTGGGCAGGCGAGCGTGGAGTTGGCGGTCACATGGGAAATAAATGCTTACGAGCCATCTTGCCACCAGTCTCGCCACCTGCTCGCCGCTGTCTCGCCCTCGAATTTCCACCTTCACCTCAGTCGAGTACTTCAAGGGCAAAATCACCACAACTGGGCCCTTCAGGAGTGGAATTTTCCACACTGGCCTCACGTGGTGTGCCTCAGCAGGAAGAGTCTTCCCAGGGAAGGCCCACGTCAGGTGAGTCATCACCTCCATATTCCCACACCTCTCCCTCTCCTTCCCCCTCTCCCTCTCCTTCCCCCTCTCCCTCTCCCTCTCCCTCTCCTTCCCCCTCTCCTTCCCCCTCTCCCTCTCCCTCTCCCTCTCCTTCCCCCTCTCCTTCCCCCTCTCCCTCTCCTTCCCCCTCTCCCTCTCCCTCTCCTTCCCCCTCTCCCTCTCCCTCTCCTTCCCCCTCTCCCTCTCCCTCTCCTTCCCCCTCTCCCTCTCCCTCTCCTTCCCCCTCTCCCTCTCCTTCCCCCTCTCCCTCTCCTTCCCCCTCTCCCTCTCCTTCCCCCTCTCCCTCTCCTTCCCCCTCTCCCTCTGCCCATAGGCGTGCACGTGGGCGTGCAAGTGGGCATGCAGGGACTCTGAAAAGACATGCTGTACATGGCTAATGACCAGTTTTACCAGGTGTGGGCAGTGCAGATACATTTTTATAGGTGGAAGGAGCAGGATTTTAGCTCTCTGTGCTGGTGTTTGTTGAGGAAGGAGCAGGTGTCCAGGAAGACTAGCTTCCCCCCAGGCCCTGGACTATTTGCTATATTTTCAGGGTGATATGCACGACTACCATCGTGAAGTACCTGCTAGATGAAATTAATTTCCACCAGGCTATGAGTGTGTGGAGGCTGGACATGGCTGCCAGCAAAAGCATGCACATGAGGAACTGGCAACCTGTGGAGGTGGGGGAGTTGTTTGTGTGGTTAGCCCTTACCATGTTGATGGCACAAATAAGAAAACATATGCTTCATGAGTATTGGTCGGGAGATGAACTCGTGAGCACACCTGTCTTCAGTAAGTATATGGCCCATGACAGGCACCTGGCAGTCCTAAGGTTCATGCGTTTCAATTTAAATTATGGACCTGCACCAAACAACAGGTTATGGAAAATTAGACCCATCCTGCCAATGCTCAAGGAGTCATTTTCTTGGGTTTTTCGTCTGATTAGACTCATCCTGGAAATGCTCAAGGAGTCATTTTCTTGGGTTTTTCGTCTGATTAGACCCATCCTGGAAATGCTCAAGGAGTCATTTTATTGGGTTTTTCGTCCGTTTCAGAAAGTGGTAATTGACAAGTTGCTGTGTTATTCTGGGGCAGGTTGGCATGTATTCGGTATGTGCCATCCAAGAGTCGCCACTTTGGACTAAATTTCTTTGTCTTTGGAGATTCTAAAATTGGATATGTGCTTGATATGATAATTTATTCGGCTACAAATTTTGGTATACCTAGAGACGATTCTCATGGTTTCTCGGCATCAGTAGTGAAAGTGTTGATGGAAATGTATTTCAATAAGCACCACATTCTGTACACCGATAATTATTACACAGCACCAGTGTTGGCTAAGTATTTGTTTGAACATGGTACGGAGACCTGTGGAAGTGTCCAGTCAAACAGAAAGAATTTCCCTGTATTCCCAGCAAACACTGAGAAAGGAGCCCTTCTTACCAAGAAATGTGACAACATGTTGGCCTTTCTTGCATGACAAGAGACGAGTTAACATGTTGTCAGCGGTACATAAGGGTGAGTTTGAGGAAACGGAAAAAACAGACTACAGACTGGGGAACCCGTGTTGAATCTGGATACTGTCAACGATTATAATATCAACCTGCAGCTTGTTGATCAATTGAACATGCAAATTGGTGAGGTTGATTGCCTACGTAGCTCCTGCCATTGGTACAAGGTGTTTTTACATCTTGATATCACCGTCCTGGACAGTTTCATACTGTTCAAAGAGCTCATCAAGAAACCTCTCTCTACGAGAGTTTGAGAGAGAGTTTGCATGCGAACTGCTTGAAGAGTATTGAACTGCAAAGGTGCCATGTGCGAGGCAGGGGATGCAGACAGTGCCTACAGCAGACAGGTTAAGATGTACAGAGAAATTCCGGCAGCACAGGCTGATAGAGATTGGCTGTACCACTGCAGGTCGTCAGGGATACAGGCAGTGCCACATCTGTAACAGCATGAAATGCCGTCCCCCAGCAGGAAAAGAGACAGCCCACCAATGTGCAGAGTGCAAGGTCCCATATGCCCTAAATGTTTTTGTATCACTCCGAGCGTGATTAATGAGCAGGTGTGTTGGAAAATGTAAATATTATACAGGTATGCACAAGTGTTTTTTTTTTTTTTTTTGGATAAGTGAAATGTTAGATATTATATTTAGTAAGCATTATGGTATAAGTATTTTATAATAAGTTTTACAAGTGCAGTGAAATAACTGTTACTGTTTATGATTATTGGTGAAACACTTATTGGATATACCTTGAGTTAGCCTATCTGTTACATGAAAGTAAAGCACTAGTAAGCGTTCCAGAAAGAAAATTACCTGGATGGCTATAACTAAATTTTTTCCGTCGTTACTCAGAAAATAGTGCTGAAAATGTGGGCATAAGCTTATTTGTGATCTATCTATTGCCAGACATCACAATCCTGTAAGGGGTGGCCATTTGACTTTGAGTTATTTGTTTTGTGGGGAAGGGCATTAACCCTCCACCAACCCACTTGTTGACACGTCGGGAGTACGTATGGTTTGGTTATACGGTTACCACCCTACTTTGTAAATGGTTTCTTGGCTTATAGGAAACCATTTGGGTTGTCACTCAATATAAAGCCACCTGTAAAGGAAAGAAAAGCAATAAGAAGTGACAGGAAAGATGGGAGAAATAGGAAGAGAGGAGGGCAGGCACAGAAAAAGAATGATAAAGGCTATGGAAGAAGTAGGCAGCACTACATCAAGTGAGTGGATGATGGTCGCCACCACCTACCACAATATATGTGAAGTTCAAATAATGTAAGTTGTGTATAACATTTTAATATTTTCACAATGTCCCTGATTAGTGCAAATCAGTCTGAATTCTAGTACAAGTAAGTAACTCATACTTAACCATACTCCGTGCAACAACCACAGCTTTTTCTTGTCAAAGGGCAAGTACCCACAATCGTGATCTCAAGTGCAATTATAAGTGTCATAGTAGAGGGAAATTGTTATATTTGATGCAAGAAGAGAGTAAAGAAAATCAAAGAGCTGTTTTTTTCCCCCACATACCTACAGGGCATAGTGGCACTATGAAACAGGCAGAAAATCCTATGGGGGGCCATATGGACAAGGTGATGACTCATCCTTATGACGGTGAGTAAGGAAGAGTCGACGAGTGAGTGGAAAATTCCACATTCCTTCCAAGGATGGCCGGGCAGTGTTACAATCACTGCTCCAGTCAGTGCTGCAAAAGCTAGGCAGTGAGTCCAAGGTCACTGCCAGTGGTGTGTGCTCAGAAGCATCCCGCCTAAGCATAGTAAAACAGTCATCTTTAACTTATGCATACTCATCGATGAAACTACCTGGAGACCTCGGGATACTTTCATTTGAATGAGGAAGAGTTGGTGAGTCTTATGTATATTTATTTTTCTCTAGCAATAATATTTGGTCAGATATTAGGGTTTAAAGTAAGGGTAATTTTTTCCAAAATCTCAGAAATCCCCCATAAGGAGTGGGCAACGTCGGGAAACCCCGTGGATGGGGGCTAAAATCCGAATTTTGTACAATGGCACGACATGTCTTTATTGACCAGGTCACTGGTAACAGGTGAATTGCCGAGACAGTGGCGTGTGGGGGGGAGGTCATGCGGGGTAAGGCATTGACCTTGCCTGGCATCTTGTAGAGGAAGATGTCCTGTGTATGCGTACTAAAAATCACGTGCAAAATATGAAAATTGTGCAAATTAGGGACCTTGCAATTGCTGTACGTTCATATACGTCAATGGGAGTCACAGTGACAAAAGGTGTGGACATATATATACGGCAACGGGAGTTGGTGGGTTAAAAAACTTTTGTTGTGTCCTAATACCTTAGTATCTGCTTATCCCCTAAGTCTTGTATAAGTTACATTCACACATAGAAAACTTTTATGGTATACTATATTAATGATTTTTTAATATAAGTGTGTGTATATGTATGTATATGTGTATGTGTATATATACACATTGTACACAAGGTGCTACCCAAAAGTTCCAGTAACTTGAACACAGGGAGCCAACCATTTGTAGCTTTGCCTTTTGCCACTAGGTGGAGTCAGCAGCACCCCTTGTTCATCAGTGTGGCCCCAGCCATGTCTGAGCTGATGTGTTGTTGAGCAATGCTTACTACTGTAACGTGGTGTGTTGGTTGTTTGGGGGTTTTGCAATGGTGGACCTCACAGACCAAAGAACCTGCATCAAGTTCTGCTTCAAGATCAACAAGACAGCTGCAGAAACCCACCAGTTGCTTCAGCACGCCTTTGGTGAGAATGCCATGTCCCAAAGCAGAACGTTTTTCTGGAACAAGCGGTTCAAGGAAGGATGAACGTCCGTCGAGGACGATGACTGTTCTGGATGACCATCAATGACAACAATGATAGAAAACTTCAGAAAAGTTCGTCAGGCTATCCTTGCAGATCGTAAATGAACTATCCATGATGTTTGTGATATCGTTGGACTGTCGTACGGGAGTGTGCAATGCATTTTGTTGGACATGTTGAGCATGAGATGTGTCGCTACAAAATTTGTGCCAAGACTGCTGAGTGATGAGCAGAAGGCACATCGCATTGCAGTTTGCAGGGAGCTCAAGGCTCAGGTCAGAGATGACGCCACCTTAATATCCAAGGTCATAACTGGTGATGAATAATGGGTTTATGGCTATGACCCAGAGACAAAGCAGCAGTCATCGCAATGGAAGTCTCCCAATTCACCGAGGCTGAAAAAAGCACATAAAATTCACAGTAATGTCAAGTTGATGCTGATCATTTTCTTTAATATCCAAGGGATTGTTCACAAGGAATTCTTCCCACCCATTCAATCTGTCAAAAGAAATCTTTACTGTGAAGTTTTGCAGCATCTGAGTGAGAACATCCGCCGAAAATGTCCAGAACAGTGGAAGAACAAGGACTGGGTCCTGCATCATGACAGTGCCCCTGCCCACACATCAGTTGTTGTCTGGCAGTTCCTGGCTTTCACTAACATGGTAGTCATTCCCCACCCACCCTATTTGCCTGACCTTGCCCCCTACGATTTTTTCCTGTTTCCGAAGCTGAAGGTACGACTAAAAGGGTGTCGATTTGACTCGATTGAGGAGATCCAGACAGCATTGCAGGGGGTCCTCAAGACCATCATGCCTGAATCCTTCCATGAATGCATGGACTCGTGGAAAAAATGCTGGGACCACTGTATGCGTGCCCAAGGGGACTACTTCAAAGGTGACAGTGAGAACTAGGAGGTAAGGTAACTTATTTTCCTACAATGACCAAATTACAGGAACTTTTGGGTAGCACCTTGTATGAATATATTTATGTGTATCTAAACAGGTTCTTATATGGTAAGATAAGTACGTATTTAACGTGTAAAAGGTTTGCCAGGATATTCTCAATTTCCTCAGTGATAGGCTCCCTTGCTCTAGTTAGAGTTTTGTAGTCATGGATGGCACGTTCTGTGACGTCATAATTGTAGTCTCAGATTTCTTTATGACTGTTGAAACCACTGACTGGGGCAGCTTTAGGGCATCAGTGGTTTTGCTTAGTCCCTGCCCCTCTTTATGTCGCTGATTTCACCTCAAGGGATAGGCTTTGCCCTGCCTTTTTAATCTTGTGATTGGCAGCATTAGTAGCATCACGCTTTCCACTGGGTGTAGCAACAGACATGATTGCCTGGTTCAGAGTATCATTTATTTCACATTCAAAGTTCTCTCTCCACATCTGATTACACGCAGCACTATTCAAAGCATGCTTACACTGTCAGTTCGTATTAGCAATTGCTTTGCGAATGTCTTACACAAGCAAGAAGGTTAGCTAACTCAGAGAGCTCGAGGGAGACGATCGCTGGCACGAGACACGTGAGTGGGCAAACGAGACTCAAATGGTTCATGAGAAGACTGCTGATTGCACAGACCCGAGATGGGGGTTCTTCACATGTAATCGTTGGGCTACCATCCTGGCTCTGACGGCTGATCATCGGCTGGCATGTATCAACTCATCCACGTGAGATTCCCTGAAGCGGATGTTGAAAATGTCGTTTTAGAGATATCGCGACCAATATTGTTATTCCAAAAAACTATATAACTTTTGAGTTACGAGTCTTGCAATTTATCACATAGCAAACAGTCGTATAGAGAGACCAGACTGATATGCTCAGTCCTTACTCTCACTCTCTCACACTCACCTCGCCATCTATTCTTGGTTAGCTAACATATATCCACTTTTCCTTCCTCAAGCACCAAACTAATCTCATTCACATCATCGTTCATATCTCTCATATTCCAATTTGCCATCCTTATGTCCTTTGTCTACTTCATGATCATCAATCGTAGATCTATCCAGATATGAGTCTCCTTTAATGTATTTTTAGTTAGCATGTCAATAACCCTCACCCACCCAGTTTACTAACACGTCAGGAACACGGGTGAAGAATGTATAAAAAATATATGAAGCTGATTCTTTAAAATGAGAAAATTATCAGCGGGAGGAAAACAAATTTAAAAAATCCATATACAAACTACAGCTGTCATTCATTCGTCAGAAGTCTGTGACAGTTTGACTTGAAAGGCTGTATGTTGAAGAATGGGGGGAAATTATTCTAGGGAAGCGAGTTCCAGCGAGTATTAGTTCGGGGAATAAAAGAATTCTAATTGGTAGAAATTCTGCAATATGGCAATGTGACTGCCCAGTCATGAGCACTACCATTCGCCTGTGTAGCACGGACAAACGTGTGGAGAGTTGCCACAATGGATGCAACTTCGTCTGAGCATTTGCCATAAAAGTATCAGCAAAAAATTCCAAGGAAGGCAACATTCGGTCTGACTTGTAAGGGAGGTAGTTCATATGTAACTGCTGGTTTATTAAATATTTTTATAGCTTTGTTCTGGATTGTGATCCTGTTATTTCAGTGCAACCTCTCCACATGCACTCCACAAAGGTGAACAATATTCAAGCTGAAAGTGCACAAGACTCGTGTAAATTATAGCTAACTGGTCGTCAATGAAGAAGTTATAAATTCTGTTTCTTTGAGGTGGTTTTAGAAAGCGATCTAACATAAGAGTTCCAAGTGAGGGTATTGTTAAGCGAAACAACGAGAATTTAAATGCTTTTGGAGATGTAAATATTGCTTGTATTGAAGGTAATATAGGAATCAGGCAATATCTGTCTGTTAGAAAATTGGATTATATTTGGTCTTCCAACCATTGAATGGACAATAATATTTTGTTACCCGTCAGTGATCTTAGGTAAGTCTTGATTTACTGAGATTACTGTGCTGAGCTGGGAGTTAGAGATATCAATCTTCATGAATGGATGTTTATGTGTGAAAGAACTGTAAAGCACAAGCCATAAATAGACAATATAATTTTGTTACCCATCAGTGATCTCAGGTAAGTCTTGGTTTACTGAGATTACTGTGATGAGTTGGGAGTTTGAGAGATCAAACTTTGTGAAAAGATGTTTATGTGTGAAAGAACTGTGAAGCGTTGAGTCATCTGCATACGAGAGAACTGGTTATGGGTGACAGACAAGGGATCATTAACATGAATGAGGAACAGGGTTGGAGCCACGACTGATCCTTGTGGTACGCCGGCATCAATGGAGTGGAAATTGGAATATACATCACCTACCTTTAATCTTACCATACTGATATTGAGATATGAGGAAATCAGTGGGATAAAAGATGACAGGTCGTAGCAAGGGAGTTTGGAAAGCGGGGAATGGTGCCTCACACTGTCAAAAGTTTTCGAAATCTTAATGGCTACTGTATGGGTTTCTCCATGTAGGTCAGTTGACTGATGGAAGGTATGAGTAAAGAGATTGAGTATATCAACAACGGATCTTTCGTGCCGAAAACCATACTGTTTGTCACCAACCACGTTGTAAGATTAGATTTTTTACTTTGCTCAGTAATGAGAGTAAATACTTTATCAAAAGATCATGAGACAGTTACTGGTTTGTAATCAGAAAGATCAGAGGAGCTTTTTTTCGTTGGAACTGGGTGGTTGTTGGCTTCTGTTCAAGAATTAGGGGATGAAAGAGTACGTGCGAATAGTCTGAATAATTTAGCTAGAACAGGAGCAAATTAGAGAGAACACCATTTCAAAACTGTTGAAGGAATTCCATCTGGACTGGCGCTTTGTTGGTTGATAAATTGTAGGCTACAGAACAGACTTTAAGCATCTAGTCTGCGTCCTTAGTGGAGCAGTTTCCCTGGAGTCAGGTGCTAGTACAAGAACGTTCTAACTGACATCATCTAAGGTAGAATTTCTGGCAAATGTACTGGTAAGAAAGTTAGCATTTCCACGACGGTCAATTACAATGTTTTCATCTGAAGATTTTAGTGGGGGAATGGATGATGTTTTGCCAAAGTTACAAGTAAATGACTGAGAGTTGACTAGAATATTCTACTGTCACTGGGATTACTTAATAGTTTGGTTACTTCGGCTGTGAAGAAAGTTTGATGTGGCAGGACTTATTACTGCTTTTGCGTGGGTTCTAGCTAATTTAAGGGATTGAGGGATTCGGTACTTTTTTACTTTATGTCTAAATCATAAGCTCCAGATTGTTGGGTAAATGTTCTGGCACAATTGCAGTCGAATCAGTTTAGTAAATCTGAGCTTTTAGTAAACTGTAGAATGGGTATGAATAATTACATACCACCTTGAACTGTCATTTGTAAAGGACTGGATAGAACTAATGTCAGCCTGCCCCACCAAAGTGACACCTGGTCACCCTGACTGGTTTAGAATGGAGAGGTTTGAGAAGTTGTTAAGAGTGGGTGTGAAGGAGGTATAGCTGTAGTGCATGTGGACAGTAAAATGAGTTTTTATATGAATGTTAAACATGGATATGTTTTGTCACCATGGTTGCTCAATTTATGTATGGATGGAGTTATAAAAGTGATGACGATGTAGGACAGTGGACGTTGCAGTGCTGCTAGTGGAAGTGGGAGGGGTTTGAAACTTCTTGCAATACTGTTTGCTGACAATACTCTACTGTCACGAAAAGATGAATGGGAGCTTGAAGGGTTGGTGGACGAGTTCGGGAGTGTAAGAAACGAAATCTAAAAGTGAATGTAGATATAAGTAAGTTATGGTCTCTGAGGGAAATTCAGTTACAGAATTCACAGTGAAGCTGGATAATGAGGAACTGCAGAATGTGATGGCATTCAAGCACTTAGGTAGCGTGATGAGTAGGGATAAATGTTTAGAGGATGATGTACTTGAAAGGGCACAGCTGGGAAGAAAGGTTGTTGGGTCACTGATACAGTGAAAAGGAATAGGGAAGTAAGCATGGACGTATAAAACTGTGGAAGCGAAGCTTGAATCATGTTGGAAGAACACAAGTCAAGAGTGAGAGCAGTGGAAATCAGTTAGAAGAACATGTGGCCTTACACAGAGAGACAGACAGACAAATGAGAATATAAAGGAGTGAGATTATATTGATGTAGATGAGATGAAAAGTGTTAAAAGAAATCCTTTTTGGTGTTTTAGCCATGTGTAGAGAATGGAGAGTGAGGAATTGGTAAGAATGTGTATGTGAGTGGAGTGGAGAGGGAGACCAAGGATGGGAAGGAAGGGAGAGATATATGACAATGTGGGTTGTGAGTTGGAAAGAGGGCATGCAAATGGCAGAGGAGAGGGCGACATGGGAGAAAAATTTACATCTGGCCATCCCTTACCGAAGAAAGGGGTACGGGTATGGATACATAGTTAGCAGAGATCTATGACAGAAAATGATGCGTTTATTTTAATTGTACACGAACAGGAATTAAGTGCCTTTAATGTCACACTTATCCCATAGGAAAACTTTTTTTAATTTCGGCAATTTTGAAAGGAAAATTTTATTTGGTACCCATGTAAATTATGACTATTCCTCTTAAAGACATTAACATATTCCATGATATATTATGGAATAAAGTGTTGTGGAGCTGTCTTTTTCACAGTGATAAGAAGTTCCAGGAAAATTTAATATGACAGAGGAGAAGGTAGTATGCCAAGCGACTGTTACGGGGCACTGTTATGTAACCAATTGGTGGTGGAGGAACATTGACTCTGATGTGTTCAGTGAGGGTGGGGGGACACTGAGCGTGATGTATTTAGTGTGGTGGAGGTCACTCAGGGTGATGTGTACTGCGGGTGATGTGCTCAGTGAGGTGGGGGACACTGACCGCGATGAACTCAAAAGGGTTGTGGAAACTGACCGAGATGTAGGCGAGACTACTGCGGCAGCGAATGATGGTGAGGGTGTAGCCATTCCGTGTGACGCCTTTCAGCAGCTGTTCAAACACCAGAGGAGAACGCAGGTAGCCTGGGTGCTTTGAATCTGAAACTTCTGTTGGAAAAAAATAAGTCAAGATCTGTGAATTATTGTTACGAAAAATTATTGATCTCCACCTATTACCATATGTGAAGGTCTTTGTATCGGTCATTATTAAGAACTGCACATTCTGTGGAGTTCTAATTGATATTGTAGATATCGTTCCTTTTTCTTTCTTTTTTTTTTCTTTTTTTTTTTGGGGGGGGGGAGAAGATCTAGAAGGCTGGCATTCCAACACCGTTCGAGGTAGAGGCTTGAAATTTTCAGGAGTGATGTATCTTGGTGGCAGGCTTCTTTTGGCTGAATATTTTTTGCCCCTAGCACTAGCATCCTCTGTGTTATTTTTTCAGTATTTGTTCTCCTGCACAGGAAAAACTACTGAATTGATTGCTTGTCAAATATTCCAGTACGTAGTAGTCAACATATTGTAGTGCAAATACTTTTTGGGATATTGAGGAAAATCAAAATGGCCACCTCATGCCTGAAAGTGCTAAATCGGGAAGTATTTGACCAATTTTGACCAAATTCGGTGGAAATGTAGTGGGTCATGAGTGAACATGATCTGCATGGTATGAATGACTTGACCTTGATCTTAGGGTCACAGGCCAAAAATCCGTAAAAAAAATTTGAGTCATATCAAAAGTTCCTTAACATTTGGTCTACAATGATAAGATTATTTCCAGAATCCTAAGAGTGTCCACTTCTTAAGATTTCATAACAGCAATTACGGCAAATCAGTAGTTTTTGACACTTTTTGTAACGTAGTGTTCATCAAATACTACTTCAGCAATGTCAGAATTCTAGTTTTTATTATTATTGATCTCCACCTATCACCCTTGGTGGAGATCTTTGTATCCGTAATTATTATTATTATTTTTATTGATCACCCATTACCTTGCATGGACATATTTGTATCCGTCATTGTTATTAATGAACTTCACCTATTACCATAGGTGTAGATTTTTGTTTCGGTTATTATTATTATTATTATTATTATTATTATTATTATTATAGGTGGGAGCGCTCACCATCCACTCATTCGATATAGTGCTGCTGTCGGGTGTCTGCCCTTTCCTCTCCTCCATCCTTCTTTCCTTCCATCCTCTTCTGTGTTTCTTTCCTTCATTCTTTCCTTGTCCTTCTGCCTACGGGTGACTTTACACCCCCTCTTCTGTCTTTCTTTCCTTCATTCTTTTCTTTTCCTTTGCCTGTGGGTGACTCTACACTGAGTGACAAGCCAATTGGTTTCTTGTACTCCAGGAAACCATATACTACGCTGGGTGGTAACCATATAACCAAATTTTGGCACCTGGTGGTTTAGCGGGTAATTACTGCGCTCCAGTTGGATTGAGCCGGTGAAGGTTTATATCCAAGGGAGGGTTGGGGTTGATTGCTCATGTAATAGCACTCACGTACGAGTGAGGCTGGTCACTCTCATCTTAACTGTCAGGACCAACTGCCTAGCCCCGGGCTCCTACGCTCCTCATGAGGCAATGTAGGATTGGATGAAGGATGGATGGATTATTATTATTATTATTTTTTTATTATTTTTTTTTTATTTCATCACTTTTCGCCTCAGATTTTCATCATACATAAAAGGATATATATGCATCACCATGATCCTATTATACTGACCCTGTTTCAGTCACCTTTACCTAGTTTCAATGGTCACAGGCCAAAAAATTAAAAAAAAAAATAATGACTTTCCAACCTCAGTGTTCTGGTGTCAACATCTTTTTCCATATGAAGTTGTAATATCACACATTTTACATAATAATTTTTAAAGCTGTTTAGTCATAATTAACAGTGTGTAATGAAGTGTGAATGATGAACAACCAAATATCATTTCGCTGTTAGCTGTGGTATAGGAAGAAGGTGGATGGCAGACCACAAGGGCCACCCTGTTTCAATTATAAAATGAAGGTTAGGAGAAGTGAAAAGATATCTGAATTGTGCGTAAGTGTAAAGTCCTGGGGAACCATTTATTATGTTGGTATATGTGAATGTACTTAATACCATTTTATAGAGGTGTATAATGTGTTAGTAGAGTTGTCATTTATCTCTACTTTTTGCATAAGCCCAGATTATATGTAATGCTCGGCACCTCACTTTTTAGCTGACCTCAGCACCGCGCCCTTGTCCGGCTCGGTGACTGTACAGCGTCAGAGAGGCCGTTTTACAGTTTTAAAGGGAGGTGGTGTCGCTCCTACATATCTCTCGGGTCGCAGTTATATTATTCTGTACCCAGTAAAGAGAGATTTAATCTGCTCATTTCTGTCACCTTACGCTACCACTTAATAACAGACCAGCTTCCACCTTCTCGTGGCAGAGGACCTTTGGTGGGAAGTGTCGGGCAGTGACGGCGAGTGGCTGACGTGTACTACAGACAGTGTCGTCGATCCAACACGGTGGTCTAGTTATACTACACAGCAGAACACTTAATATGTAGTCAACTGCTACACCATAACGGCTACATTAAATTGTTTGGCCAGCAGTGCGACGATACATTTTATTGGTGCTAGCGGTGGCACGATATTTAGTGCTAGCCGTGTACTGATACATTAAATTGGTGGCAGCGGTGGGATACGATACGTGCTAAAGGGATTTATGCTGTGAACCAGTAACCCTTGCAATCGCTCGTTCCTGAAGGTGAAACAGAAAATCTTACTCTACTATTGTAAGGGGACTAATTACTAGTGAGTTAAGTGGAGCAGATAAACTGGAGTGGTGAATATTAATTCCTCCCATTATTCTGCCAGTGCGAGATTCCTATCTTAAGCACAAACTGGCAGTTATCTCGCCCTGTGGTGTGCGAGATATCTCCATCTTCAAACGCAAACTGGCAAGAATCTCGCTCTCGTGTGTGAGAGGCGAGATAAGGAGAGTTCAAGCCAGTGCGGTGAGGAGTGGATCAACTAGCGAGCGACTTCTGGCAACTCCACAGGCGCAGACGGCCGAAGCGAGCCGAAGCGGGAGCCGAGAGCGGCGGGCCTGGCCTGGTGCAGGCCGCAGGGCGAACCAGTCGCTTGCACTCCCACAACGAGCGGGCTGTTGTGCATGGTTGGAGGAGTCTGGTGGAACGTGGAATGTGGAACATCATCCTGGACTTTCATATCTAGGTAGCGTCCATGCATAGTAATCCACACACACACACACACACTTGAATCAACACACGTTAGTTAGTTGATGAGTGGAAATAAAGGTTTCTCAGAATTTCCTTGAAATAGATATACTTTCTGTGTATTTTATGTGTTCCGTTTTCTGTCACTTACCATAACTATCCTTTTTTTATGTCAGTTTATCTTCCTGTAACTGGGAGGGGAATATTACTGACAGGGTTAGATGGATACAGTGAAAAAGTGGGGACGTAGAATTAAGGGAAATAGGGATTAGCCAATCCCACTAGACTCAGAATTTTATGAGTGGGTTGATACATCAAATAAAAATGCTCAGACATATTAAATGAGTGAAGGACATATTGAGGATCAAGGTGATGAGGATATTTCTGAAGGACAGGATGAGGATTTGAACGTTTTGCATTTGCGTTCTGGTCATACTTATTCAACAGTCCCAGAGCAATCAGTTAGATCCAAAATGGCCACTAGTCTTGCTAGTGAGGGTAATCCTAGTGAGGAGACTGTGGATTGAGACTACAACAGTACCTTTGGTCACTCAGGATATGCAAAATCCAGTCATTAGTGATAGTACTACAACCACTCACATACCTGTGTATACTTCAGATGTTTCCAGTACACCACAAGGTTTTGGACAGAATTTATTTTCTGTTCCTTATTCAAATGCATGGGGTATAAACACAGATGGTATTGGCATGCAAACCCAGAATCCTAATCAATGGGGCATGAATACTAATATTGGCATGCAAATCCAGGGCCCTTATCCAAATACCTGGGGCATGACTAACAATATGGGCGTGCAAGGTCAGACTAACCCTACTCCTTTGTGGCAGATACCTGTACCTAATCTGGCTACTGATATAGTACAGCAGCATCCTAACTGTACTGAAAGTCAGGCTTTGGCGAAGGCAGGCATATGCTATGCAGAAGCTAGCAAAGCCTTGCAAACTTCGGGCTGGAGAGATACAGCTACTAGTTCTCCGCAGCAAAGGACCAAGGCTGTTAAGCCAGAGGTGAAAAGATGGTATGTCATACATGGGCATTGTCCTCATGAAACGGACTGTTGCCCCTTTGTCATTGAAAAGAGGAAGAAACTAGGGAACCCAGCTAGTTCGGGGGAAGCTCAGGGCCGCGCGCAACAGTAATTAAAATAGTACAATCCACCGATGCGTGTGTGGCAGCTATTACTAAGGTGGACTTATTATCTATTCCTTGGATCATAGGGAAAGGCCAAGTGTCCCTGATCGTGGATACAGGGGCATGTACAAACATTATTTCTAGTAAAGCGTTGGAAAGACTTAAAGGTGAATTGCCTCTAACAAACTGGACATTATCACCACCTGATGTAATGTTGACAGGTGTGACAGGGAGTAGAATGAAGATTGTAAGCCAGGTGTCGTTGACATTGAGGGCAGATAAACGATCTCCTGTGTTACGTGCTACGTTTTATGTGGTTGAGGATTTTCCTCTGCCAGCTGATGGGCTGTTAGGCTTTGAGACCATGGAGGAGTATGATATAGTAATACACCCTCAAAGACATTCCATTTCCTTTAACGGGAAAGAGTTTGTAGGCCTTAATCCCTCAGCAACGAACTGGAACTGGCATCCAATCAGGAGCCGTCCAACCAGTTGTGACCCCGACAAGTGAAGCGTCAAGGGAGTCCCCGGATGCACACGAAGCGGAGGGTATGGACTGGAAGAAAGTCAGGGCTATAGTGAGTGGTAATCACCACTTACCCAGTCAAACTGTCTGTAAAATTCCTGTCCGAGTACCTGACGTGTCGGTGGGAACTGATGTAGCATGCTTAACTGAGACTGTGAAACATAAGGCATTGTCGCTGGAATCGACTCTGACTAGCGTTGGCCAAGACCAGAAGACGCCCCTCTTCATCGCAAATATGAGTGGTGGCGCAGTTAAGCTCAGAGATGGTTGTTATATAGGCGACTTGATGTGCTATGGTGCCCCCATAAAGGAAGTCGACGACGTGCCGGTGATCTCTCCTGTAGTTACATCTCAGGCAACGACTCAGTCGGAACCCGTACGTCTGGCTAAGGAAAAACAGCTGGAGCAATACGTGAAGGTCACGGATAATGTAGACCATAAAACACGACTCCTAGCCCTCCTTAGAGAATTTTCCGACGTAGTAGCACTTCCAGGAGAAGCGCTGGGTAGGACGGATAGGGTGAAGCATCATATTGGTTTGTGCCCTGGTACAAATCCAGTTTATGTGCTCGCATACCGTCTACCGCACAGCCAAAGGGAAGCAGTGGAATGCACCACTCTTTCTAGTGCCTAAGAAGGACGGTGGTGTGAGACCTGTTGTGGATTTTCGGCAAGTGAACAAACAGTACCGGATCGTTACCCGATTCCGCATCTGCGAGACTTACTTCAATCATTAGGTAAGGGAAATACTGTGTTTACTTGTCTGGATCTAGCGTCAGGGTATTGGCAGGTGGAGCTGACCGAAGAGTCGCGTCCCATTACTGCTTTTAGCACTCACCGTGGGCACTTTGAATTTCTCCGGATGCCTTTTGGACTGAGTAATGCTCCTTTAACATTTCAGCGGATGATAAACCAATTGTTTGGCGAGATGTTAGGGCAAGACGTCTTAGCGTATCTAGATGACCTATTTTCCTACACCACAGAACGAGGATCAGATAGATCGTTCCTAGGCCTCACTGGCTTTTATAGGAGTTTTGTCCACAGGTATGCCATCATAGCATCACCTTTAACGACGCTACTTAAGAAGGACGCTGCATGGAAATGGAGACCCTCGGAAGAGAAAAGCTTCAACGAGCTCAAACAAGCCATGTCAGAAACACCCGTATTAGCGTTTCCTGATTATACTCAACCTTTCTATCTGTGCACGGACGCCTCAGGTCTGGGTCTGGGAGCGGTGTTACAGCAGAAGGATGAGCAAGGTAAGACACATACCATAGCGTATGCTAGTAGGGCATTAAGACCCCCAGAGAAGAACTATTCGACGACACATTTGGAGACATTAGCAGTCGTGTGGGCATTAGGACATTTCCGGGATATTATCTTTGGCTGTCGGATAATTGTTTTAACTGACCATGCACCCATACGCGACTTGTTTAAAGGGAAAAAACTTGCACGGTAAGGTTGCGTGTTGGTTTGGCAAGGTAATGGAGTTTGATCCAGAGGTCAGATATTTATCAGGCCGTCAAAATGTTGTAGCTGACGCGTTGAGTAGAAACATTGCTGCTACCATTGCCGAGGATGTTGCTCTTGCTGAGTATTCCTCAGACACGGTAAAAGCGGAACAACGTAATGATGCGATGTGGTCTCAAGTCATCTATATGACTCACTTCCATCTTCAACAGGGTCTTTTGTATAAGCAACCCCCAGGGAAGGACACTGCATATCAGTTGGTTGTTCCTGCTACCTTACAGCAAGCCGTGCTACAGTTAGTTCATGATGTACCTCAAGCGGGTCATCCCGGTCGCGATAGATGCATACGTGAGGCGAGAAAGAAATACTATGGGCCGACCATGAGGAAGGACATAGAAGCCCACGTCAGTCAATGCATCAAATGCGCGGAAATACGAGGAACGACGGGACTTCCGACTCCCATCTTAGAGTATCCTCTACCGGAAAAACCCTGGGATACAGTCTCCATTGATCTCTTAGCGTTGCCAAGAAGTCGTCAAGGTTCAAGTTATGTACTGGTGGCAGTGGACCATTTCTCACGATTCACTGTTTTAGCACCTTTACAGACGAAAACTTCAGAGGAGGTGGTGCACGCTTTTGTGACTTAAGTGATTTGTCCATACTCTACACCTAAGGTATTGCTCAGCATGACAGTGAATTTCGTAACCAGGTGTTACAAGAAATCTGTCGTATGTATGGAGTAAAGCAAGTTTTTGTAACGCCTTACAGTCCTAAGAGCAATGGCCTGGTGGAGAGAACAAACAGGAAGATACTGGAAGTCTTGAACCACGTAGCGGCGACCGTCAACTCCTCAGAAAATTCATCAACTGGGAAGTCTCCTCATTATATCCTTTATGGAGAAGAGAAAGTGTTACCCTACGATTTGTTGGCTGGACCTCCTACTCCAGTAGACAACGAAGAAGACTACGCAAAGGTACAGTTGTTGAAATTCCAATTTATACACAGTGAAGTACGGAAAAGATTAAAAGCCTTAAGAGCGGAGATGATGGCGAAACAACACAAAGGTAGTCAAGAAAAGACGTTACAGGCAGGCCAGAAGGTCATAATCCACAACCCTGAGAGAATTTCCAAGCTCAGACCTAAGTTCCGTGGACCATATACCGTTGTGGAACGAGTACGTGGAAATACTTATGAATAAAGGATGAAGCTAATGGAACTCAGGAGGCAGTACATGCTGATAGGATCAAACTAGTAAGTCAAGAGCTAGGCCTATCGTCTGATGTGTTGTGCCCTCTGTCTTCGTCGCAGTCTATGTCGTCATCCGTACTTGTCCCTAACCAAGAGTATTGCAGCAAGCTACGATCCCACAACAAGAGTGATTAAGGGAGTATCTACTCTTGCAGAAAAAAAAATGTGGCTGTGGCTCAAACTCCTCGTGCGTTGCTTGGGGTGGACCTATGGAACGACATCGGACATGGACACGACTGCGTTAATGCCAGGAGCACTGAAGAGCCCACTTGGAGAAGTCGTGGTAGTGGAAGATGCAGTATGCGTCTACTATCCAATGGAAGGCTATCTCCAAACGCCAGATATTGTCAAGGAGGTCTCCAAGGGCTTGTCGAATCTCAGACAGCAACTATTGGAAGTGGGAAAGATGTTTAATTGAAACCCACGATTGACAAACTCTGACACTGAAGCTTTGGAACGAACCTTGCATGGAATTGTTGAGCTTCAGACTAGGCATATAGACAGGCTCACCGACAGGCTCACTAACTTGCATGTAGCTTTACCTAACGTACACTCTGATCTTTCCAAGCATGTCCATGCACGTACTAAGAGAGGACGTGGATAACTCTTTGGTATGGCATTAGATAAGGATGTAGTGCAATTGGGTAGACAGATGCATGACTTGACACTGGCCGCTAAAGCCAATAATAGATTAATCATGCATGTGTATAAACAGTTAGATGAGTTCACTAACAAAGCTAACGAGATAAATAGGACTACCAACCATCTAGTAGAGCTTGTGAACAACATCCAAATTAATCTACTAACCCTTGTTAACTTGGTGTTATTCGCTGAGTACTTACATGCTCTCGACGAGTCAACCACTGCTTTGGAGAAGCTAGCAACCAATATGGTGGACGGCTTAATCGATGCAAGTTTGAACAGGGTTAATGCTTTATTGCTGCCTACTAATATACTAACCAATGCACTTGATATAGCTATGTGGAAGCATGGACTTATGCCACTCTTTGATCTGAGTCAACTGGAATATTATTCCCCATTGTTAGAGGCCCAGTTGATCCATGAAGGCATCCTTATGGTACCTATGAGGAATGCTGTAACATACCAGGCATGGTGGTTCATTTCCTTCCCTTTTGCTACTGCTAATAATACACTTGTTGTTATTGAAGAGGGTCCAGAGGTGCTAGTTGTCTCAGATGACAAGAAATATGTAGCAGAAACGACTGTGGATGAATTTGAGAAGCGTAAGGCCTCATTTCTTGATCTCCATGTATGTCCTGCTTTGCATTTTGTCTTCGTACCATTAAAGGTAGAGGAGTGTAAGAGGGCCTTGTCGGACACAAATACTTCCTCTGCTCTGCAACGTTGCACCTTCCAACCCATTCAGTTGAAGTCAGTTTTCCATGCTCATATTCATGCGAAACAGTACTTTTACTTTCCTGAGACAGAGGATGTAACTGTGATTTGTGCCTCACAGAATCAATTCCTTACAGTAAAAGGGTACTATATTGCACCTGATTTTTGTGAGTTACACAGTAAAGAGATAGCAGTTCTGCCTAGCAAGCATCATCTAGCTTTGACAGTGAACTTCTCATCCCAGTTACGACCCTTTTTACCTTCATTCAATGTTACCTTCTTGAATGTGAACAGGCTGTCTCATGTATTAAGGAGCTTACCTTCCCCTCTCACCTGAACAGGACTGATTTAGAGCCTTATGTACTGTCTTATCTTCCTTCATACCTTTCTACTTCCTATTTTGGTCCTGGCGTTGGTCTTCTACTTATTGTGGTCTTGTCCTGTGTTTGTGGTTTAGGCTACTATTTAAGGCGCCAATTAAGGAACCCACTGAGACCACGTGTCCGTACTCGCAGATTGCAAGTGGATGTTCCTGAATAGTTAGCTACCCTACACTCTGGTTAGGCTACACGGTAGTTAGGACAACAATGTCGACGAGGACGTCAATGGTGTGGCCGAGCGATGTTCTGGTGTCAACATCTTTTTCCATATGAAGTTGTAATATCACACATTTTACATAATAATTTTTAAAGCTGTTTAGTCATAATTAACAGTGTGTAATGAAGTGTGAATGATGAACAACCAAATGTCATTTCGCTGTTAGCTGTGGTATAGGAAGAAGGTGGATGGCAGACCACAAGGGCCACCCTGTTTCAATTATAAAATGAAGGTTAGGAGAAGTGATAAGATATCTGAATTGTGCGTAAGTGTAAAGTCCTGGGGAACCATTTATTATGTTGGTATATGTGAATGTACTTAATACCATTTTATCTATCTATCTATCTATATACCTAGGCTGCTTCCCCCAAGGAAAGGGAGGTAGCCGAGACAGGATGACTCACTCTCCATTTACTCATCCATTCAAACACATTCATTTGCATCTTAGCCCCAAAGGGGAGAACGGACAGATCCTCACCGCACCACACCGCACAAGGGTCAACTGGGCAATGCAATCAGTGACATCCGCAGCAGGGCCCGACAGCAGAACTGGTTTACCCCTGCCACATCATAACAGACCCATCCCCTTACCCGCACCTGACCTGACTAGCTGATCAGACCAAATGCGGGAGAATATCCCCTCAGGGCTGCGTCATCACTTATTCATTCACAATTTCTCTCCATTTATTTCTGTCACGCACAGCCACTCTTCCTTGCTCAACAGACATCCCTCTCGCATTTTATAGAGGTGTATAATGTGTTAGTAGAGTTGTCATTTATCTCTACTTTTTGCATAAGCCCAGAGTATATGTAATGCTCGGCACCTCACTTTTTAGCTGACCTCAGCACCGCGCCCTTGTCCGGCTCGGTGACTGTACAGCGTCAGAGAGGCCGTTTTACAGTTTTAAAGGGAGGTGGTGTCGCTCCTACATATCTCTCGGGTCGCAGTTATATTATTCTGTACCCAGTAAAGAGAGATTTAATCTGCTCATTTCTGTCACCTTACGCTACCACTTAATAACAGACCAGCTTCCACCTTCTCGTGGCAGAGGACCTTTGGTGGGAAGTGTCGGGCAGTGACGGCGAGTAGCTGACGTGTACTACAGACAGTGTCGTCGATCCAACACGGTGGTCTAGTTATACTACACAGCAGAACACTTAATATGTAGTCAACTGCTACTCCATAACGGCTACATTAAATTGTTTGGCCAGCAGTGCGACGATACATTTTATTGGTGCTAGCGGTGGCACGATATTTAGTGCTAGCCGTGTACCGATACATCAGTTTACTCTGAAACTATAATAGATACATGAATATGAAAATAAATACAGTGATAACTATTTTCCACACATCTTTATTGAAAAAAAAATGAACTTCATTATGAGTGGCATTACGACATTTCATACAACCCATTTTCACCACTCTTCAATCACTCTCCCATACAGGAAAACCAAAACATAAATGATGCACGCCTTGGCCCTTGAAGTTTTTTTGTGGTCCTGGCCCAGGTCTGTATACTTTTGGTGGCAGTTTGAGAAACGGTTTTTGAGTTACTACGAAAAACATAAGTTGTTCCTGTCTAAAACTTGACCTAGATCGCAATTTCAGCAATTCAGCAATATTCTCATAGGTGACCAGGAACTGTCTGTGACAGGTCGTCACTTTTTTTTTTTTGGGGGGGGGGGGAGTGCATAATCTAGTTACTGTCTGTATAAAAGTAGCATAACACTGCCACGGCATATGACCCAATGAGGACGATAATTTAATATTGTTCAAGCAGTACTGTAGGTAAATTAAAAAATATTGTTGGTTTTCATCACCACAAACATGAGTTAGATAATTACTACATAAATGCTTTAGGATATGCAACCAGGTATATAAATATTCCCGAGATTTTAGTGGTGTACGGTATTAAGTCTGACAGCTGTCATACTGACATTTTACAATATTATATAGTTTTGCTTTGTTGTTTCTATAATCGTATTTTTGTTTGGTTTGTGGTCATGGACTGTGTAACCACTCCCTTTGTTTTTATGCCACTGCCTTCTTAATGTTATCGTTCAGACAACATCAGACAGAAAAGATACGGCAGAACAAAGATACTGAGAACAAGACTGACAATTAAAGCACCACAATTTTTTGCCGCCAAGTCAAAATGCAGGAGAGGTACAAGGGAAGAACAGGACAGAGAGGAAGGGAATTTTAAGTGGAGCAACAAGTGTTTTCTCAGCCCAATATGTGAAGCAGTATTTCCACAAAAGGGAACAATCAGAAACACATACAAGCATGACTGAGAAGGTGGGGAGCCAATAATCCTACAGAATATGGCAGACAATTGTCGCTTTACAATGTGGGTTCTGGATTCACAGAACTCGCCCCAGTTTGCCCCAATCAGGATGATTTATCTGATTTCTGGTGCTATTGCCACCGGACACCACATCCATAAATTGTGGCCACTGTAACTCCCGTACAGCAGCAGCTGACACTGGGTGATTGTTTAGCTATGCAAATCACAGTGGTAGCACAGGGCAAAGAGAGGGGTTACCATAACGAGTTAAGCCGTGTTTACCTACAACTGTGAAAAGGCCCTATGTGATACTCTTTATTTCTCTCAATGAGAAATTTGAGTGTTCCGGAGGTATTGCAACTAACAAGTTGAAAAAGACACAGATACTGAGCATGGTAACTCCTGCTGAGTCACTAATCACACAATAATGCAACTGCTATATTAGAACTTGAGAATTACATGTATCTGAATGTGTTTAGAGATGACTTGAGCCCTATATGATGACAGTTTCACGTATATACTAAATATTTCATTACTCGGAATTGCATTGAATCTTAATAGATGTTCATCATTGACTCGAAGATGATCTACATTGGCCTCTTTATGTTCTTTTGTTTATAAACTGACGTCCATATAGAGAAGCTATCATGAATGCCATTATTTCCTGACCCAAAAGCTGGACTGTATTGGGGGTGCTTGTTACCTTCCATCCTTGTTTGGCATCTCAATAATTTGGTGCTGCTCTTCAGTGTAATTCTTTATTTTATGTAAGGTTTCTCCTATAGTATTTCCAACGCAAATTAAAAAAAAAATGTTATAAGATACTCCTTTCTTATTCTTTTTTAATATTTTAGATGGTTCATGTGGATTAAACAAACAACTGCAGACAACCTAACTACTCTAGGGACCTACAAACCTATCGGTCATGTAAGGTATATATCTCTGGATTATCTGTGCAATGCAAGTCAAGAATGCTGTGGAGGCAGCAGGCAGAGATGACTATGATATTTTGGCTGGCATTAAGTGAATATACAAGACAATTCTGCACTGAAAATAAAATAAATGGAGGGTCACACTTCCTCACACTCGAATGTGTTTTTTGATTACCAGTTCATAAGCGTACTGTTACACAATACGGTAACTAATACCAAATAGAAATTATTATTAGCCACCCCAGGTTTGTTCTTGGTGATTGACCTTCAGGTGGACAAAAATGGGTTGGCTGTTGTTCCTCCCCTGGAAAAGTTTTAATGCAAAACATAGAAGATCACAGTATAGATATTTCTTAGACAACCTATACAGTCAACTCTCTGGTATGCATCTGAAAGCAAGCTGCCAAAAAGGTGCCGGTATTTCACGAAATGACAGATAGTGACGTAATACCCTCTCCAATCCTCCATTACCAAAGCTTTTGATGCCATCCCTCGCCATACCCTCACAAACAAAATACTCAACACAAACATGCACAACAACACAAAAAGATGAATGGCAAACTACATAGCAGGCAGATGTGCACATGTAACATTTGCCGGTCAGTCATCGAACATCAGAAACTTCACAAACGGCATCCCTCAAGGATTTTTGTCCCCTACAATCATTAACCTATTCATGCATGATATACCCACACCCCACACAACACAGATACACATAGCTTTCCATCCAGACCACATAACACTTACATGTACACAGCAAAACGCATACACAGCCGCACACATCCTTCAACCTTATCTCAACTCACTACACGAATGGTTCACCACAAACAGACTCAATGTAGCCCCAGCCAAATCTACTGTGACCCTTCTAACAAACTGGACAGCAAAACATAGTCACACTCCACACCTCACCATAAACAACACCTCCCTACCACACACACACACACACACACACACACACACACACACACACACACACACACACACACACACACACACACACACACACACACACACACACACACACACACACACAATCCTTGGTGTAATATACAATACATCAATGTCATTTAAACAACACATCCCAGACATTAAAAATAGATTAACACCAAGACTCAAAGCCCTAAGGTCACTTGCCCATACAACAGTCAGACACAACAAAGAAACCACCACCACAGTATATAAGTAATATATATGTTCAGTGATGAATTATGCAGGCCCTGCTTGGGCTTCTAACCTCATTAAAATACACTACAACACCCTACAGACCATACAGAAGAAGCCCCTAAAAATAATCACAGGCTGCACAGCTACTGCACAAACAGACCACCTACACCCAAAAATCAAAGTTTTTCAATCAAAAGGTATCTATACATGAGAGGTGCAAAAATTCTTGTCGCAGCCTCCACAAAGCCATACCATCCACTATAGTACATGGCAGCACATCCATACACACCAAGGAACATCAGAGCAGCACCCAGCACACTATATCATACACAAATACTGTCATCGCTCCCCCCTCGCCCTCCTTAACCCCTAGGCTCCTGAGAGCTCTGAACTAAGTCATGACCTGGTGCTGCTATTTTCCGTTAAAGTTTGTTAAAAGCCTTCTGAGAGGTTTGTAGCAGTCTGTCTACCAGTCCTTCTCAGATGCTTGCAGCAGCCAATAGGTTAAACCAGCTTCCAGAAGCATATCCATGCTCAGATCACTCGCCACTCCATTCAGTCACTCAAAGGCAACACACAACTGCATGCACGGCCTCTTGATATCCACCCTCCTGAATCCTACCTCCCTCGTAAGGACAGGGTCCACCTGGCCAGGATGAGATGTGAACATCATCCAGCCCTCTTGAGTTATCAGAAGAAACTGGATGATTCTGTCGCTGATGCCTGTCCAGGATGCAGCACAGCACCCCATACTGTTAAGCACAATATGGAAGACTGCATTACACACAATCGCCTGTGCCAGCAACACAACATACTCCTTGAGAGCTCAGTGGGGAAGCCCGGTCTCGGCTTGACCTTCCTTAGGGACTAGGGGTTGTTCGGACAGACTGCCAAGGGAACTACTACTATTACTACCCCCCAGGGGGGTTTAACCCCTATAAAACCCTATACCTTTATTAAAACTATTTAAACATAGGAAAACAACCTTAAATACTGTAATAACCATGATAACATGCCATTGTACCATACAGGGGGTTCCTGATGTTACAAAGAGGGTTCGATGTCTGACCACCACAAACATATACATATATTTCTATGTAAAAATTTTTTTAACAAGAATAAAAGTTAGTTGCATCTAAATCACACATACTGTAAGCCTTCCCTGTTTATCCAGTATGTGACAGTACAGTAGCCAGTTTATGTAGTCATTTGAAGCATGCAAACCAGTCCTATGTAAGCAGAGATACGGTGTTCCTTGGAAAACCTCACATTAACAGACCACAACATAATCTGTCTCTCTTCGCTCCCCTCCATTTTCCTCCAGCTTTTCCTTACCATTTTTCCTCCTTTCTTACCTCTTTCCGTTTCTCTTTCTTTGCATTCCTCCTCCTGTTACTTCTATCCCTCTCTCTCTCATCCATTTTCTAGTGACATCCAATGGTTATAAAAGAGAGCAATTGAAAGAGAAAAAAAAATAAAAGAGATAAAACAACTTGCGTTGGCTGAAACGATGGTTACCTAGGCTGGCGAAGGCGATTTTGGCTTTTATGAACCTAGCATAAACATAATTCTCTCTCTCTCTCTCTCTCTCTCTCTCTCTCTCTCTCTCTCTCCAGCTAAGTTAAGATGAGGGATAGTTCTCTCTCTCTCTCTCTCTCTCTCTCTCTCTCTCTCTCTCTCTCTCTCCAGCTAAGTTAAGATGAGGGATAGTTCTCTCTCTCTCTCTCTCTCTCTCTCTCTCTCTCTCTCTCTCCAGCTTAGTTAAGATGATGGATAAGTCTCTCTCTCTCTCTCTCTCTCTCTCTCTCGCTAAGTGAAGATGAGGGATAATAATTCTCTCTCTCTCTCTCTCTCTCTCTCTCTCTCTCTCTCTCTCTCTCTCTCTCTCCAGTGATGAGGGCGCATGTGGGATGAAATTTTTGCTATTTTCCCAAAGGTTTACGGTGATGATGATGATGTGGGGGAGTCATAGCATTGTGAACCCCAGTACAAATGCTTTTTTTTTTTTTTAGGTATGAAAAATTCATGAATTAAGCACAGTAAGCACGTTTGTTCTTTCGTTTCGGTAATACTAATGCCCAATTAAAGTAATATTGTCGATCCTCAACTCACATGTTTGGATACACAGCAGTAGCACTGCTATAGGATAATAATAATGAAAAAAAAACAAGCAATAATAACTATAATTCTGCAAACTAAGTCTAAAATATATTCTGCTTGCATCTGTCTGATACATTTTCAGGTAAGAAGAACGAAATGAAGCCATCTGTTGTGGGAGAGAATTTAAAATTTCAGGTAAAAATTCCAGGATTTTTTTTTTCTTTGCGGTGACGGAACGAATGACGAAAATTTCGATTTTTGAGCTTCCCAGGGAATGTTATTAACCCACCTCGTCACGGCACATTGTTCACCAATCCACCCCCCCAATCCCGGCATTTTTTTTTTTTTTTTCTCAAACCTCTGCTTTTTATGAGAAACATTGGAAAATTCCCCCAAAAGTGCTCACCTGAGCTTAGAAGTGTGCTGTACAGGTGACCCTCCCCACATACAGCTCTTCTCAATAGGGTGGAGTCAAAGGCTTTTCGTCTCATTAACACTCCTCCTCTTACTGACTCCCTTCAACCTCTGTTTCTTCGCCGCACTGTTGCATCTTTATCTCTTTTCTATCGCAACTTCAATGGTCACTGTTCCTCTGAACTGTCTGCATGCATTCCTCCACCTCTATGATGGGCGCGTAGCACCCGTCTAGCAGCAAACTCTCACCCCTTTTCTGTCCAACTCTCTAATGCAAGAATTAACTGTTACTCCCAGTCCTTCATTTATGCAACAGGTCAACACTGGAACTGTCTCCCTCTGTCTGTATTTCCTGCTTCTTATGATCTCCAGTCTTTCAAACGCGGTGTGTCCAGGCATCTCGAAATGAATGGATCTTGAATTTGGCTTTCTCTTGTATTTTGTTTTTCTCTTGGAAGGAACAGTTTTGCGGGCTCGTTGGCTTTGGTTCCTTCTTTCTCACATACAAAAAAAAAAAAAAAAAAAAAAAAAACTGGTACCGTCTTCTTTGGAGCAGCACTGCTGCTCTCACGTTTTCCATGGTAGGGGTAACTATTCCAAACGACTCAGAATAGGTAGATATTTGTTCATTTGGTACAAATTTATATGTAGTACAAGAATATATTGGTTTACACACAATACTATAGGCGATGTATGCATTGTTTCACTCACTGAACACAAAAATCTCCAAATTCTTGCACCAATGAATCAATATGACTGTTGTTTCAACTTACATTCTATTTTTCAACTTACATAGTACTTTCCCACAAATATTATACCAGTTTCCAGCTTATAAAACTGTTATCACATATTTTTACAGGCCTTACTACTATAGTGAGCATCATATATTGCAAGCACACACAGTATCAGAAATGTACTAAGGTGTGGTATTCCCTGAAACAGGGCTCTACGCACAATCCAACGTTGCATTCAACACACTCGTACCTCGTGTCTTTTCTCTGAGTGGTTGGTCTTACTTTAGAGTCACTGCATACGTAACAGCTGCACTGGAGTCTAGGATGGTTCAATTGAGGAAAGGGAAGTGACATCCGGTGAGGCATATGGGAGTCTGGCCAGCAGTTGCGGGGCTGGAGTGGTGGTGGGGCCTGTCCTCTGCATAAATTCGAGAGTATTTCCCGGGACAGCTCCCTCACAATCCCCTTGAAGGTCTGTGAGGCACCTGTAGTCAAGGCGTGGAGGTAGTGGCAATTGAGGACCGTGATGTCCAGCAGATGGAAAAATGCATTTTGTACCACTTCAATGTGGTCCTGGCACATTCCACATTGGAAATCATGGAGTCTGACTGGTCAGTCTGCCTCATGTTGACATTATTGTCAATTACTAACTCCGGTTTCCAGACGTGGAGCCTCCTTTCGCTGCAGTAATCCATGGAGTTGGTGTGGTGCATCAGGGGACGGCGTACTGTCGATAGGAGGAAAACTTCCCTGTTGTGGTTCCATATGGTGGAGAGGATGTTGTTAGCCTTGAAAAAAACCACTTCATTCTTGTCAAGTTTCCTTCCAACACTGACCATATGCCGACAGTTTTTCTTGACTATGCCACAGACTTCGGTGTCGTGAAAGTGGAGGTACCAAGTGAGAAGGGGGCTAGTGTATGAAGGTACTCCTCAGTCATGGTCTTCACCACGGCCCCTGAGAGTCCTATACTCCGATCTTCTGTTATGTCTGTCTGTGTGCCGGTGTACATGACTATGTCTTGCACATAACCAGTCTTATAGTCACACATAACGAAGATCTTGAACCCAAAACAGTGTCTCTTGCTTGGTATGTACTGCTGAAAAGAAATATTGGTTCTTCACAACATGAGACTCTCGTCTATGACCAGGTCTATGTAAGGATAGGAGGATGAGTGAAACTTTTCCCGAAGGTAATCAAAAACCATCCTTATTCTTCTCATTCGATCAGTGTTATTAACATTAGCAGGGTCCTCAACATCGTAAAAGAGGAGGTGGCTCAGAATTTACTGATATCTATTATGACCCATTACCTTCCCAAAGAAAGGTGTGTTTATCATAGGGTACATAGACCAACATCCCAGAATTTGTCATTTCCTCACAATACCCATCAAGAGAACCAAGGCAAAAAAGATGAACATCTCACTTGTGGTGACTGGGTAGTCATATTGATGGGAGTGCCTGCTTGTTGTACCTCCACGGACACTTTGGTGGCGCTGACTGCTAGCAAAAGTGTTTGTTTGTTCCCCTATCCACTCCACAAACTCCTCGCTAAAGTACAGTAATGGTGGAAGAAATCCACCCTGGTGGAGCCTGCATGGAGGTCAGGTGCAGTACAGCCAGACCCCCACTCCTCTGTGAAGCAGTGAATGATTTGAGTGAAATCACTCCCATCTTCCCAATCCCATGACACACTGCCTCGTCTCCATCGTCGCCTTTGTCGGGGTGAGGAGGAGAGGGTGGTGGAGTGGTTGGGGAGGTGGAGAGTGGCACCCTTCCCCACCCGCACTCCTCTTCCTTCTCCCTTTTCCCTTCCCCTTTCTCTTCCCTTTCCTTCCTTTCCCCACATCATGGGGCTGTAGGGAGGAAGCACAGGAAGCTTGCAGGGTGAAAGAGGTGCTGGGGAGCAGCTGCTCGCCACCTGCTCGCTCCCAAGTTGCACCACATCCTTGCCCAGGAGCTGGCTGCCCCCCACCACCACCACTTTCTCTTTCACTCACGCCTGCCCCACCACTCATGCCTTCCCCAGACAAAGCAATAGTCCCATACCTTATCTTTCTTTTTGCCGCCCCTTCAGCCCCCCGTGGCAAAATCCTCTCCCTCCCCAACCACGAGGGAACACTCCGACCTACTGCTCTGTCCTCGTCCTCATCCTTGTCCTTGTCAGACCCTTCATCCACAGGCCGGAGAGAGGTGTGTGCATGTGGTTGGGGTCCAGGCAGGCCTTCTCTAGCCTTGAGGTATGTAACATACAGCACCTTCCTTGGTGACAGTACCTCATCACTGCTGCTCGTTTCTTCGTCCAACGCCATGTAATCTTTGTCCTCCAAATCGTCATTGACTGGGGAATTGCTGTTACCTGTGAAGGCATCAAGGGCGGCTTGAATTTAGTTGTCGGAGAGACCGCAGTGCACCATGTCTTTACTGGGTCACTTCTAACAGGTCAGTGACCAAGACAATGGCATGCGGGGGTCACATGGGGTCGAGGAGTGTCCTCACCTGGCAGTGGGTAGAGGAAGGTCTCCTTCGTATGCCTACCAAAAATCTCTTGTAGAACTTGATAAATGTGCAAATGACGGACCTCGCAATTGCAGAACATACTGGTACGTCGAAGGGTGTCAGTGTGAATAAAAATTCTGACATACCCATACATTGACAGGATGCAGCGGGTTAAATTCAGCCATCTGCTGTGCTGGATAATGACTCATCCCGGCTTATGTGCGTACGAATGTTTGCAAAATGTGTGTGTGTGTGTGTGTGTGTGTGTGTGTGTGTGTGTGTGTGTAGCCAAAACTGGAAAAAGACTTTTGATGAAACTTGGTAGGAAGGTTAGATTTGGGTTGCAGATGAGCAAATTTCAATTTTAGGTTGACTGAATTTTTCTAAAGAGGTGTTTTACATCTTAATATGTGTTCCCATTGGGTTTCCAATATGTCCAGGTGGAAGAGGCAGAAGGGCATTTTCGTGCAGTTTCATGCGTCTTTGGAGAGAGAGAGAAAGAGAGAGACTGTTGTACATTTACAGTCTGCTGCCTATAGCTTCAATGAAGCAACAAACAGATGATTTTATTCAGCAAAATATTTTGGTAGCTGTGGTAGTGATGGTGGTGGTAGCTGTGATAATGCTTTTTGTGGTGTTATTTGTGGTGGTGGTGCTGGTCATGGTAGCTGATATGGTGATTGTGGTAACTGTGATGATGAAGGTGGTGGTGGTGGTAGCTGTGTTGATGACGGTGGTGTTGGTGGTATCTGGTTGTGATGATGGTGGTGTTGGTGGTAGCTGCGATAGTGGTGGTGGTTGTGGTAGCCATGATGATGATGATGATGATGATAGCTGTGGTGGTGTTGATGGTAGTTATGGTGATGATGAAGCTGGTGGTAGCTGTGCTGTTTGTGATGGTAGCTGTGATAGTGGAGGCAGTTTTCAGAAACGGTTCTTATTTGGGTAAGTGCTTTGTTGCCCTATCTGGTCACAAAGCTCTCATTCCAAAGTGAACTATGGTTCAGATACGGCTCTTATTTGGACAAGTGCTGAGCAGCACTATAGGTTAGCAAGACTCTTGTAATATCCTATGTAAAATATCAGTATCATTTTTATGAGAAGTTTTAAGGCAACTTTTATCAGTACAGATAGAGTGTCTGCCGATTACAGGAGCTTTATCGCTAACAGTACCTAAAATATGTGATATTAAGAATGAAAAATAAATCTCACATTCGTTGTCTGGTTGTAGGAGCCGCTCACTGAAGTACCGGACATTCTTGTCGGTAAACACAGGCGAGACTTGACTGGTTGATCTTCAGATAGGTGAAACTGGTGTGGCTGATCTTCAGATGGGTGAAACTTGCGTAACTGATCTTCAGGTGGGTGAAACTGAGGTGGCTGAACTTCAGAAGGGTGAAACTGGGTGGCTGATCTTCAGGCGGGTGAAAATAAGGTGGTTGATCATCACGTGGGTGAAACTGTGGTATCCGTTCTTCACCTGGTCGAAAATGGAGTGGCTGATCTTCAGGTGGTCGAAACTGGGGTCACTGATCTATATATGGATGATTATGGGGTGGCTGATTATCAGGTGATCAAATACATTTATTACCGACGTGTTTAACTTTACTAAACTAATGGAAAATTGTTAGGTTTTCTCTCGGTTCTAAGCAAACACGTTGTAACTCGGCCAAGGCAGTGGCACCTCTTTAACCTGTTTTATTAGAGCGCTGGATGACTAGCTGAGCATTCTATGTACAGATAATTTCAGTCTCAGCCGCTGAGTACGGCGGGTTGTATAGATCCAACATTTTAAATACTTATGTATATGTGGACTCAGATCCCTATTTCACTTTAAGAGTACGGTAATTGCAAAAAGGATGGGCTATAGAAGAATTAAAAAAAACTTTCTACCAGTCTTTAGCCTCTCACCACTCTTAGTCATTCAAGAAGATAAATTCCTTTCACCCTCACAAGGGGTTGAAGACACCTGGTATTAGTAACTTCTCCAGGTTTCCACTTAGGGCGGGGCTATTCAACTGGGGGCCTGCAGGCCAAGTCCGGCCCTTGAGACGTTTTTCTTTGGTCCTTTGACAGACTTGGAAGAATGCAAATAAAAAAAACATGAAACGGCAAATTTTCATTTTTCTTTTTATTAATTTGCTTAGCTGGAAATGTGAAAGCAAATTATATATGAATTTTTCGTTTCGATCTATGTATAAGAGTTTAGAGAAAAAAATGGAGCTAAAATAAATGTATAGCCCCTATATCAATCTGAGTTTCATAATCTGGCCCTGTTCCTAAAGTAGTTAAATAGACCTGACCCAGGGGAAGAAACGTCTAGAACTTCCCCCATTCTTCACGAAAGTAGACTAATCTCGACACTACATAAGGCGTATGAATGAGTGGGTCTACGAGCTCGTTACTGGCTTGGGAGTTAAATTAGAACAGGGATTCGTGACAATGACAACGGTATCCACCCCCACTCATTTGCATGAATCCCCTAAAGCTCTACACTGTTTTTAAGGTTACATAGAGAAGATGGTGCAACGAGCCATAATGCCAAAGACTGCAAGCAAGATCTCCCATCTTTGAGATATCGAGGGACTCCAGCATAGACTGGCTGGCTGTGGACTTGAGTGCACTATATACTTTCATTGCAACCCATTTTCAGATGATCTTGAGCACGTAAATCAGCCTCTGCCTGAACCAAAGATCTTGTCGTGCTTCCACAGATCTGTCTGACACATCGGCTACTGACACATCTCGAGCCAATATCACTTCCTTAGGAACTGACGTTTCCCCGGGTATTTTATATGACGAAAGCAGTGGTAGCACTGTGAGTAACCCAGAAGGTTGACTTTTTGACACCAGGCAGGAAGAGGAGTGTATATTACTGTAGCAAGGGTATTAATGAATAACGTACAGGACTATGCAAGGCTGGGTTCAGTTACTGCTTAAATCAGGATGAAAGATGTAAAGTCATTTTGTGTGTGTGTAAATGCATTTATGGATTTAGAGAAAGCGTATAATAGAATTGATAGGGAGGCTTTGTGGACTGTTTTAAGATTGTATGGACTTGATGGTAGGTTACTAAAAGGGGTGAAAAGTTTTTATGTAAATAGTAGAGCGTGTGTAAGAGTGGGAAATGCTGTGAGTGATTGGCTTCCCGTGAGAGTGGGGCTGCGACAGGGATGTGTGATGTCGCCTTGGTTGTTTAATATTTACATGGATGGTGTTGTAAGGGAGGTGAATGCAAGAGTTTTAGGTGGTCTGAGTCTGGTAAATGTTGATGGAGGAGAGTGGAATCTGAAGCAACTGCTGTTTGCAGATGATACTGCATTGGTGACTGATTCAGAGGAGAAATTGAGACAGTTGGTAGAGGAGTTTGGAAGGGTGTGTGAAAGGAGGAAATTGAAAGTAAATGAGAATAAGAGTAAAGTGATGAAGTGTACGAGGTTGATAGATGGTAGGGGGATGAATATAGTTTTGAATGGTGAGTTGCTTGAGGAGGTAGATTGTTTTAAATATCTAGGGTCACATGTTGTTGTGGATGGAAGAATAGATGCAGAAGTGAAGTTTAGAATTAATGAAGTAGGAAAGGTGCTGGGAGGAATGAAAAAAGTGTTTAAATGTCGTTCGCTTAGAATGGATGTAAAGAGAAGGCTGTATGAGGGTGTTGTGGTACCGACTGCGTTATATGGGGCTGAAACATGGAATATGGGTGTAGCAGAGAGGAAAAGTTTGAATGTAATGGAGATGAGATGTCTGAGGAGTATGTGTGGAGTGACGCGTATGGATCGAGTGCGAAATGATGAAGTGCGAAGGAGAACTGGAGTTGTTCGGGAGATGGCTGGTAGAGTTGAGCAGAGGGTGTTGCAATGGTTTGGGCATATGGAGAGAATGGATAATGAGCGATTGGTGAAAAAGATAACTAGATCTGATGTGAGAGGTGTAAGACTGAGAGGAAGACCACGAATAGGATGGATGGACAGTGTGAAGAGAGCGCTGGATGCGAGAGGGATGTCTGTTGAGCAAGGAAGAGTGGCTGTGCGTGACAGAAATAAATGGAGAGAAATTGTGAATGAATAAGTGATGACGCAGCCCTGAGGGGATATTCTCCCGCATTTGGTCTGATCAGCTAGTCAGGTCAGGTGCGGGTAAGGGGATGGGTCTGTTATGATGTGGCAGGGGTAAACCAGTTCTGCTGTCGGGCCCTGCTGTGGATGTCACTGCTTGCATTGCGCAGTTGACCCTTGTGCGGTGTGATGCGGTGAGGATCTGTCCGTTCTCCCCTTTGGGGCTAAGATGCGAATGAATGTGTTTGAATGGATGAGTAAATGGAGAGTCGTCCTGTCTCGGCTACCTCCCTTTCCTTGGGGGAAGCAGCCTTGGTATATAGATAGATAGATAGATAGTAAATGCCTCGACTGATTAAACGAGACCAAGACATAAGATTTTTACATGTCTAACTGTGGTGACATATTTTCAGCCCAACTGAAAGAGTGATTATGATGAGAGATCTGAAACCAATTTGGGTATGAGAAAGTGGACACGTATTCAGTGTCTTTAGATTGCCAGGCATTAAGCAGAATGGAAATGCTCTGGCTGACATTTATGCTGGAAAAGGTGTGACTGTTTTAAAAACTTTTTTTTTTTTTTGCACAAAGTAATACATAGTTGTACATGGATAGTGTAAAAGAAATTGTAGGGTAGTAGCAGAAAAAAATGTTTAGATATAAGAACAGCCATAGGAATGGGGACTCTGTAGTAAGACTGACAGATTTTCATATGTCGGATCCTTAAGGAGGGTAATAATTTCCAATTGTATCCAATCTATGAGACACATTAATTAATTTAATGCTTTAAATCAATACATTTTAGAAAAGGTACCTCGTGTTGATTGAGATACTGGTAATGAAAGTTACATTCAGCTTCACCACTTCGAAAAGTCTCTCTTAAGCCAAAAAAGCGTAATAAAAATTTAGAGTAATAATCCCATTTTTAACCTGTTTTAATACTCACGTCACTCCAACGCTTTGTAGCCATTGGTTAATATGCGCATTAATACCCGTTCCTGCATTGCTCTCGCAGCTTTTGTATTAACGCCCCTTTTCGCTATCAAGGTCAACCTAGTATCAGCCACCTTACTTCGTCACGCTACTGTACTGTATATTTCTTTCACACATTTACATGTTTTCAGTCACACGTCCAAGTTATTAATCTCCTCCAGTAATTGTAGTATATCCCCATTCCACAGACCTACACACTATCAGTTCCCTTTCCTTGTAACAACCATATATTTAACCTTTTCCAGTTCTGCTCACAAACACCTAGAAAACTTTATTCCACTCTGCAAGTATCCAATTCACAAATAATTACCATTTCACTTCTCATAGTATTCATTACATCAGCCAATTCAAATGTCATGTAAGCAAGCTTTGTCCCATCTGGTTTCTGACCTATCATTTTTTGTCGATTGAAAGAAAGTGTTTTTCACATAGGTTGGGGCACTTACCATTCGCGCAGTAAGTGTAGGGCTATGCCTAGGTGACCCTACATTAACTTGCAAGATAAATGGCTTCCTGCAGATTGAGAATATATTTATCTTGCATATAGCCAAACTCAAGTGTTTACTACATACTGTAAATAAGACAATGTATGGTAGATCAGCGATGGGGTCAGTGAACCCGTCCAGTAAAGCAACTAATTAAATAAATAAAATCAAATGAAAATTCATATGGTCCAACAGCAGATAAACAAAGACCAGACCAGGGACATTCTGCGGATGGCAACATGGAATACTACAGGCATAAAGGATGAAGTAAAAGAAAGTGTAATAGTGCAGGTGCTTAACCCTTAGGCTATGATGGACCTTCCAGAAGGTCTGTATGCACAGCTGTGACAGAATTTCCAAGTCAGAAGAATTTGTTGTATATTTCACGTTTGATTTACCTCATAACTCTTGATTATGGTTGCCAAATGGGTCACGTGGATCCCTCCTAGGCTGCAGGAGGTATTGCACCAGTCAGTTTGCCACTAGCCACCATCAAGTGAAAACTGGGCCCAGTGTCTCTCAAATACCCCCTTCCATCATCAGCCCAGCCACCCGAGTGACACCACATTATGCGTAGTGACAACCGTGACGGCAATGTTACGGAAGAAAAGGTGGAACTGAGGGCAAAACTGCCTTAACTGGAGCACTTGATATTGTTTTACTGTACCATGTCTTGCTTTTCCTTACCCTATCTTACCATACCATTCCCTGCCATGTCTTGTCTTTCCCTTCCCTACCCTATTTTTCCTTACCCTACCCTGCATCTCCCTACTCTACCCTACCTTTCCGTACATTTCCCTACCCTACCTTGTATCTCCCTACTCTACCCTGTTTTTCCGTAACTAACTGTTATTCCCTACACAAACCTGCATCTTTCTTCTCTACACTGCCTTTCCATACCCTACCCTGCCTTTTCCTACCAAACCCTGCATCCTCATAACCTACCTTCATCTCCCTGCTCTACGCTACCTTTCCCTACTCTACAGTTTTTCCCAACCCTAGCCTGCTTTTCCCTATTCCAACCTGCCTTTCCATACCCTATCCTGTCTTTCCCTATAATCCTTTGGCTTTTCATACCCAACCCTGCATCTCCCTACTCTACCATGCATCTCCCTTTTCTACCCTGCCTTTTCCAACACTACCCCGCCTTTTCTCACTCTTAGCCGCCTCTCCCTACCCTACCCTACCTTTCCTTACCCTACCCTGCCTTTCCCTGCCATGTATTGTCTTTCTTCTACCTTACCCTGCATCTCCCTAGTCTACCCTGCCTTTCCCTGCCATGTTTTGTCATTCCTTATCCTACCCTCCCTTTCCTAACACAGAGGACACACGAATGCTTCGGAAGATTTACCTAAATATTTGTAAAAATCCTGTTGGAGACAATGGCGAATGATACGCCTGTAGTATACACTAGAGAAAGTAAGCATATTGCTTGGTGTGGATAAGTTTGAAAGGGCGAAGGAGGATGTATGGATTCTCGTATGCAAGAAATGAATGGAGATTATAAGGAGTATGGACAAAGTTGGATTAAGAGTGTATGGGTAAAAATGAGCTATAGGAATACAAGCATGGGTGACTTCATTTGTGTACGCTCTCACACAAGACTGATTAGCTATAATGCAGCAGGAGGTCAGTCGCGATGAGCAAGCATGCCTGGAGATGCCTGGGATTGATTTTTTTTTTTTTTTACTGTAGATATTAACACAATAATGAGGAATTTTAGAACAGGTACGGTGGTTAGATAGTGAGGGATACACATGAAACTGGATGGTCATAGTAATGCCCTGGGGAACTAACTGCTGAGAGGAGTATAGCAATATCCAATAGCTGTAACAGCCTGGAGAACATCCATATGAAGACATGGCGAGGAAAAAGGACTGATGGGAGACAAGTTGGATAAGGGTAAGGCAATGATTGACTGCTTATGATTGCATGTGTTGGAGACATTGAAAAAAGTCATATTGGGGGAAGCACCAAAAAATAATTGAATTTGTGATGAAATGTTGATCTGGGGTGAGATGGTGTTAGAATGGGTGTGAAAGATGCCCAAATTAGTTGGGGATTAAGACAGAGTAGCAAAGGACTGAAGTCAGGTACATTACTTCTATTCAGAGGGAAAGGAGAATGGTTTGATCATTATATGATATTTGCGTCCTCGGTATCTTAGGAAAAATATACGATGGAATACGTGTCAACGGAGTTAGGGAGAAACCGAAGAATTAGTTGCAGAAGAACTCGGGGGGGGGGGGGAGGGGGTGTTGGAAGGGCATTGCGTGTACAAACAACGGTGTACAGTATATTCGTCCTAAGATATTTAATGGAAAAGCATTTAGAGAAGCATAGGTGTTCGCTGTTCTAATGGATGTGGTGAAAACATATGACAGGGTCGATAGAAAAGGAAAATGGAAGTGGCTACAAATATATGGAGTGGATCAGAAAGTGTTGAATACTCTCAAGAAAATGCATGAGGGGGCAACAGGGGCAGGGTGTGTGGAGGAAAAGCTGAGGAGTACTTATTTTTGAATACTGGACTGAACAAGTTAATGATGTGTCATGCCTACGGTTTTTCAATATGCATTATATATAGAGGATGCCATAGAAGAACCAAAGTAAGGCAGTGGATGCTGAAGCGTTCTTGGTGTGAGGATTATTATCTGAATTTTTGTTTGTGGATGATATGTACTGTGTTGGTAGGTGGGGGCATGTGGTAGGTGGGGGCACTCACCATCCACTCATTCGATGTAGTGCTGCTGTCGGGTGTCTGCCCTTTCCTCTCCTCCATCCTTCTTTCCTTCCATCCTCTTCTGTTTTTCTTTCCTTCGTGCTTTCCTCTTCCTTCTGCCTGTGGATGCCTCTACATTGAGTGACAAGCCAAATGGTTTCCTGTACACCAGGAAACCATTTACTACGCTGGGTGGTAACCATACAACCAAATTTTGGCGCCTGGTGGGTTAGTGGGTAATTTCAGTGCTCCAGTCCGATTGAGCCGGTGCGGGTTTATATCCAAGGAATGGTTGGTGTTTATTGCTCACGTAATGCCACTCAGGGATGAGTGAGGCTGGTCACTCTCATCTTAAATGTCAGGACCAACTTGCCTAGCCCCGGGCTCCAACGCTTCTCATGGAACAACGTAGGATTGGAGGATGGATGGATGGAATGATAAATGACAATAAGTAGGAACTGCAAGACCTGGTGAATGTATCTAGAAGTGCGTGCAAGGAACAGAATCTAAGAATGAATGTAAAAAAGAGTACAGTCGTTGACTTTATGGGTGATGAAGTCAGGGAGTGCATAGTGAGGCAGAGTGGTCAGGAAATGGACAATGTGAAGTAGGTAGTGTGACGAGCAAGGATGGTATTTTAGACGATGAAGTGCATGAAAAGTTAGAGCAAGGAAGAGTGCACGCAGTTCACTAAATGCAGTTGAGGAACACGGAAGTGAACATGGATATAACAGTGTTGCTGTACGACAGTTGTGTAATCCCCACTCAGTATGGCAGTAAAGCTTAAATTCTGCTGAAAAGACACAAGTCAATCGTTACAAGAATGGAAATAAAGTTATTTGAGCAGAGCTGCAAGGGTACGACGAGAGGCAGAAAAATGAGGACGTGAGGGAGTGTTGTGGAGGGGATCTGGACGTGATGGGAAGCACTAGATATACAATACCTTGGGTTCATTTAGCCATGTGGCTGAAGAGAGAGAAATTTATTAGATGAATGTATGCAAGTGAGGTGCAGGAAGGAGGGGAGGGGAGAGACCAATGGTGAGATGGAGGGGTCAGGTGAAAAGGGTTATAAATGAGAGGGGTGTTAGATCGAGAGAAGGCAGTCTGATGGCAGAAAACAGAACGAAAATGAGGTGATCCGTTTAGTGCAAACACCTCCAGGATTTCGGCGTTTTACTTTGGGGGGAAAATGTATAATCTCCATCCTTAGCACTTTCAACCAGCCACTAAATTCCACAACAATATCCCCATATTTTCACATGTTATTTAAACAAGTTATTTCTTCCTCTCCAGAGCTGTCACGGAAAAAAAAATATAACTTTTTTTGGATGATTACAGACGAAAGAAAAAAGACAAAAAATAATAATCCATACACCAGATTACAGACGTCTTCCATTCATAAAAAATCTGTTACAATTGGACTTGAACAGCCGTAGGTTGAAGGTTTGGGGGAAACCACTCTAGGGAATCGATTTCCAAAGATCCAGTTTGGGGAATAAAAGAATTGGCGGTGTGACAGTCCAGTCATGACCGCAACCAAATTCCTGTGTAGTGCAGGGGAAGGCGTAGAGACGTAGTACAATGGATGCAACTTCGTCTGAGGATTTGCCACGAAAGTATCTGTAAAATAATTCAAGTGAAGTAACATTCCTTCTTACTTGTGTGCAACCTCGCCACACCCACTCCACAAGGGTGAGCAATATTCGAGCTGAGAGCGCACATGACTCTTATAAATTATAGCAAACTGCTCACCATTGAAGAAGTTAAGGACTCTGTACAAAAATCTAAGTTTCTTTGAAGCGATTTTAGCAAGCGATCTAACAAGAGTGGTCCGCTGAGGGAACTAGTTCGTATTATGTGAAACACCGAGAATTTCAATAATTTTAGGGATAGCAATATTAGTAGTACTGAATGTAATATAGGAATCCGGTATTATCTGTCTATAAGAAAATGTGTACGTTCTGAACCTGTCAGGATGATCCGATGGCACTTTGATAGGGAAAACTGGGATGGATTTAGAATTTATCTTGCTGGCATTCCATGGCAGTCTTTTTTCTCTAGTGATGCCAATAATTCTACAGTAGACTGTAGCACCAGTCGAACAGGGCAGTACTCCCGAGGTTGATGCCAAGCTGGTGATAGGGAGAGCTGGAGCTTCCGTTTCACCAGCCATCAGGACTTGATCCTGACCATCTCCCTTTGTTGAACATTTTCAGTGCATTCATTTACACAGAGAGTAGGCCAGCATGATCTCATAATACCTCTACCTTCAACTGCCTACACCACACTACATGCGCATAACATATCACACCTTCTATTCACATCTTTAGTAATGGCCGCTGCAATCTCACAATCAAATGAGGTGGTATCTCGGATTGCCACCACCGGCAGGGTAGGGCTGGCGGCACAGGGTCCTCCCGGTCGCCATCAAGCGACTGTGCCAGCAGCGACTGTTGCTATTTCCGGGAATGCTCGTCAGCGAAGTAGTGACAGTGCGGCCTTATTCTTTACCAACATCCGCGGCCTTACCACAAATTTAAACTCAGTTCATTTTTTCCTTCAGTCCATATCCCCTTTGGCCCTTTTCCTCACAGAACCACAAATCTCACCCTCAACCGATATATCTCCATTTTGTTTTCCCGGTTACCATCTCCTTACAAACTTCCGTAACAAGGGCGGCACCTGTTCTTATATCAAATCCCAATATGCAGTTGACATTATTTTAAACTTCACTTCATCCAGTTTTGATTACTCATTATATAAACTAAATTGTCAAAACATTACCAAATATATTTGTGTAGTTTATCGTTCCCCCAATGCTTCTTCGGAACCCTGTGTATTTGATTCCATATCCACTCAGTTGAGTAACCTTAACCTTGCCCTTGGCACCGAAATTACCATTTTGGGTGATTTTAACATACATAATGTTGAATGGTTATTGCATTCTCCCTGGACTGACGACGCTGGTCTAGAGTGCGAGCTGTTTGTGGAATCGTTTAATCTCACCAAGTTGGTAAAGCAACCAACCAGAATACCTGATAATCCTGACCATAATTCCCATCTCTTGGATTTATTCTTGACAAATAATCCAGATCACTACAGGATAGAGGTACAGCCACCACTTAGATCCTCTGACCACAATCTCATCAAAGCCTCATTAGTTAACCCTCCCACACCTCCCCGTTCTGAACCTGTCAGGGTGACCCGATGGCACTTTGATAGGGCAGACTGGGATGGATTTAGAAATTATCTTGCTGATATTCCATGGCAGTCTTTCTTCTCTAGTGATTCCAATTCTACCCAGTCCCACATTTGTGACTTAATACTAGCTGGTATGGATTTATTCATACCAAGTCAACAGTTCACTAAAAGATCGAACTCTCCAAAATGGTTTGATGGCAACTGTGCCAGAGCAACAGCCCAAAAGTCATTAACATATAACTCTTACTTAAAATCAAAAACATCTGAGTCACTCTCCCAATTTAAAATTGCTAGCAATCATGCAAAAGCTGTATTAAATCTATCTAAATCAAAATTTCTTCAAAAGCAAACATCAAAACTACTTAACAACCCTAATGACAATAGAATATTCTGGTCAACTCTTAATTCTTTCAGTAATAACTTTAACAAGTCATCTTCCATTCCCCCACTAAAATCTTCAGATGGCAACATTACAAATGACCCGCGTGGGAAAGTAGATATCTTTGCCAGTACCTTTGCCAGAAACTCTACCATAGACGATACCAGCCAGAATATCTCAGTACTGGAACTTGATTCTCCCGAAATTGCTCCACTTAAAATACAGACGTAAAATCCATCCTAGACAATTTACCTACCAACAAAGCTCCAGGCCCAGATCGAATTCCGCCAATTGTTTTGAAAAAGTGTTCCCCTGAACTTGCCTCTGTCGTAGCTAAATTATTCAGACTATGGATACGTACTTCTTTATTCCCAAATTCATGGAAAGATGCCAATATCCACCCAATTCCGAAGAAAGGAAGTTCGTCTGACCCCTCCGATTACAGACCAATAGCTGTCACATCTTCTCTTGGTAAGGTATTTGAAACTTTAATAAGCACATTGTTAAACATCTAGAATCCAACAACTTAATTAGTGATAAACAATATAGTTTTCACCACAAAAGATCCACCATTGACATACTCAATCTCTTAACCATCCATCAATCAATTGATCTTTTTGGAGAAACTCATGCAGTAGCTCTTGATATCTCTAAAGCTTTCGACAGAGTATGGCACTGTTCCCCGCTGTCCAAACTCCCTTGCTATGGACTAACGTCTTTTGTTCCTTTGATTTCTTCATATCTTAGTGACAGGAAAATAAGAGTTAAAGTAGCTGATGTATATTCCAATTTCCACTCAACGCCGGCGTGCCGCAAGGATCAGTTCTGATGCCAACCCTATTTCTGGTTCATATTAATGATCTCTTATCTGTCACCCACAATCCCATTCACTCATATGCAGATGACTCAACACTACATAGTTCATTCACACTCAGACACCCGTGTACAAAGTCTAATATCTCTACCTCTCAACTCAGTACAGCCATCTCCATAAATCAAGATTTATCTACGATCAGTGAATGGGGACAAAACAACCTTGTCTCTTTTAATGCTAGTAAAACTAAATATATACAGTTTGCTAATAGACAGATATTGCCAGATTCGTACATTACCTTCAGTGCTACTAATATTCCCATCTCCAAAAGTATTGAAATTCTTGGTGTCTCACTTAACATTGCCCTCAGCTGGACCTCTCATCGCCTCAAAGAAACTTGGATTATTGAACAGAGTCCGTAACTTCTTCATTGACGAGCAGTTAGCTATAATTTATAAGAGTCATGTGCGCTCTCACCTTGAATATTGCTCACCCTTGTGGAATGGTTGTGGAGAGGTTGCATTAAGACAACTAGACAAAATTCAGAACAAAGCTGTTAGAATCATTAACAACCCTGTCATTACATATAAACTACCTCCCCTGCAAGTAAGAAGGAATGTTGCCTCCCTTGCATTATTTTACAGATATTTTTTTGGCAAATGCTCAGACGAAGTTGCATCCATGGTGCCACCTCTCCAGCCTTCCCTCGTGCTACATGGGCATCTGGTAGCGCTCATGACTGGAATGTCACTCAGCCATATTGCAGAACTTCTACCTTTCAGAATTCTTTCATTCCCCGAACTGCATCTCTCTGGAATTCGCTTCCCCAGAGTTGTTTCCCTCCAAATTTCAACCCACAGCTGTTCAAGTCTAACTGTTACAGATATTTTATGAATGGAGGATGCCAGTAATCTGGTTTATGGATTGTTTTTTTTTTTTTCTCATTTGTTTTTCCTTCTGTTCTGTTATTTATAAAAAAATAAAAATAAAAATAAATTTGCAACTTAATACTAGCTGGTATGGATTTATTCATACCAAATCAGCAGTTCACTAAAAGATCGAACTGTCCAAAATAGTTTGATAGCAACTGTGCCAGAGCAAAAGCCAAAAAGTCATTAGCATATAAGTCTTACTTTAAAAAAAAAAAAAATCTGAATCACCATCTCAATTTAAACTTGCTGGACACCATGCAAATGCTGTAATAAGTCTCGCTGAATCAAACTTTCTTCAAAACCAAGCATCAAAACAACTTAACAACCCTAATGACAATTGAATAATCTGGTCATCTCTCAGTTCTTTCAGTAATAACTTTAATAAGTCATCATCCTTTCCCACACTAAAATCTTCAGATGGCAACAATACAAATGACACACTTGGGAAAGCAGATATCTTTGCCAGTACATTTACCAGAGATTCTACCATAGAGGAAGTCAGCCAGAACGTCCCAGTACTAGGACTTGACTATCCCAAAATTATTCCACTTAAAATACTGACAAGATACGTAAAATCCATCCTAGACAATTTACCCATCAACAAAGCTCCAGGCCCGGATGGAATTCCGCCAATTGTTTTGAAAAAGTGTTCCCCAGAACTTGCCCCTGTTCTAGCTAAATTATTCAGATTATACATACGTACTTCTTCATTCCCTCATTCATGGAAAGAAGCCAATATCCACCCAATTCCAAAGAAAGGAAGTTCTTCTGACCCCTCTGATTACAGACCGATAGCTGTCACATCTTCTCTTGGTGAGGTATATGAAACTTTAATTAATAAGCACACAGTTAAACATCTTGAATCCAACAACTTAATTATTGATAGACAATACGGTTTTTGCCACGAAATATCCACCATTGACATGCTCAGTCTCCTGACTCATACCATCCATCAATCAATCGATCTTCATGGAGAAACTCATGCAGTAGCCCCTAATCTTTCAACACAGTGTGGCACCGTTACCTGCTGTCCAAACTCCCTTGCTATGGACTAACGTCTTTTGTTCCTCTGCTTTCCTCATATCTCAGCAACAGAAAAAATAAGAGTAAAAGTAGATGATGTATATTCCAATTTCCTTTCAATTAATGACGGCGTGCTGCATGGATCAGTTCTGGCACCATCCCTGTTCCTGGTTCATATTAATAATCTCTTATCTGTCACCCACAATCCCATCTGTTCATAAGCAGATAACTCAACACTTCAGAGTTCATTCACACTCAGACACCAATTTACAAAGTCTAATATCTGTAACTCTCAACTCAGCACGGCCATCTCCATAAATCAAGACTTATTTACAGTCAGTGAATGGGGACAAAAAACCTTGTCTCATTTAACCTGCCCTGTCCCGTCAAAGTATGGGTACATTGCAACGTTTTGCATTTGCCAGTCCCGGCGACGTACCGGTATGTCGTGCAATTTCAAAGTGCATAATTTCCACAATTTTCAAATTTCGCTCTTGATTTTTGGTACTTATCCTCACTTGACCCTCCCCTACCTGCCACCAGGCGGGGACACTCGGCGACCCCACGCGACCCGCTCTAACCCGCGGCTCATTCACTCACCTGTTAGCAACAGTCCTGCTCAGACATGGCAATGAGAGGTCTCTCAGAGGTTGAAATTCAAGCTGCCCTGGACGCCTTTACAGGCGACAGTGATTCCCCACTGGACGACGAGGTTGTTGACAAAGATTATATGCAGCCAGAGGAGGAGGAAACCACCAGCAGTGATGAAGAAGTCCCGTCCTCCAGGAAGCGGCAGTATGTGACTTACCGTGCTGCTAGAAAGGGGCAGCCGGCCAAAAAACCACATGCAACATCCTATGCCCAGCCCCAGCGTGATGTGGAACCCAAATTTGATGACAAGGACGAGGACGAGGAGGAGGACGGAGTCGTGGGACGTGCTGCCACGTGGTATGGACGTGAGGTGATTACTCATCATGGCCCCGAGCGCACACCACATCGGACGAGCAGGTATGGGCCTAGTATTTTGTTTGGGGAGGTAGGAAGTGCTGTGGAGGGAGTGGGGAGTGAAAGGGAAAGTGCAGGGAGGAGTATGGAAAGTGAGAGTGGCGTGAGTGAATCATTGCTCTCCCTAGGTAGTGTGAGGCGGCGGGGTGTATCACGTGGACGAGTGCAGGTGCGTTCTGTATCACATGGGGTTGTGATGGAGGGGGAAGGTGGGAAGGAACCACTCCCAAGCACATCTTATGCTCCCCAATATCCCCAAACACGTGGGCAAATTAGGGTGCGTGAAAAATCACGTGGTGTTGTGATGGATGAGGAAGGTGGGGAGGAACCACTCCCCAGCACATTTTATGCTCCTCAATATTCCCGAACTTCATCCCCACAGCCCCCTAATGTTCCTCAAGGCCGTAAGGGTAAGGGAAAGGGAAAGGGTAAAGGCAGAGGGAAGAGGAGTGAGAGTGGGGAAGCCCTCCGCACTCCTTCTCCCCAACCTCCCCCACCAGCATCTCCTCCCCACCCAGATGAAGGCGGTGATGGGGATGATGGGGATGAGGGATTTGTGGGATGGAATTGGGAGGATGGGAGTGATTTTTCTCCCATCATTCACCCCTTCACTGAGTAGGGGCACGCTGGCTACATTGCTCCTGGAATTCACTGTAATTCCACCAGGTTGGATTTTTTCCACATGTTTTTTAGTGAGGCATTCGTGGAGCAGATTGTTTACCAAACCAACCTTTTTGCAAGCACCCAGCACCTTGAGAGTGAAAGATTGGGAACAAGGAGTAGGCATTCTATCATATATGATTACCCTGTCTCCCTTTCAGAAATGTTCCTATTTTTTGCCCTGGTCCTTTTGATGGGTATTATACGAAAGAACAGAATTCCGGCTTACTGGACAAGGGACCCTGTTATGTTTACACCAATATTTGGGCAAGTCATGAGCCGTAATCGCTTTCAACAAATTCTAAGTCCCCTCAATTTCCATGATGCTCATGATCCTGCCAATGCGAACGACACAGATAAGATGAGGCGAATTAGGTTGGTCTTTGATCACCTGAGGCAAACCTTTCGTTCGTCATTTTATCCCTATAGAGACCTCGTCATAGATGAGAGTCTCGTGTTGTGGAGAGGTAATATTTCATTTAGGCAGTATATACCCAGCAAAAGGCACCGTTTTGGGTTCAAGATCTTTGTTATGTGCGACTGTAGGACTGGTTATGTGCAAGACATAGTCTTGTACACCGGTGCACAGACAGACATAATAGAAGATTGGAGTATTAGACTGTCAGGAGCAGTGGTAAAGACAATGATAGAAGACTACCTTCATCGTGGTCACGTCCTCTACCTGGACAACTGGTACACTAGCCCTCTTCTCGCTCGTTATCTACACATGCATGAAACGGGAATCTGTGGAACCGTGAAGGTGAACCGGCATCACATGGCCAAGGTAGGGCGGAAACTTGACCGGAATGAGGTTGTCTTCTTCAAAGCCAACAACATCCTTGCAACTGTGTGGAACCATAATAGAGAAGTAAACCTCTTGTCAACGGTTCACCGCCCCTTGATGCACCGTACTGATTCCGTTGATTACCGAAACGAGAACAGGCGTCACATTTGGAAACCTGAGTGTGTCATGGACTATAACATAAACATGCGCCTGGTGGACCAGTCAGACTCCATGATATCGACGGTAGAGTGTGCCAGGACCACGATGAAGTGGTATAAGAAACTGTTCTTTCACTTGCTAGACATCACTGCTCTGAATTGCCACTACCTTCACGCCATGACAACAGGAGTTCAGGAAACCTTTGAAGGGTTCATGAGGGAGCTCACAAGAGAGATGTTTCCACGGTATGCTGTTGAAAGGCCCCAACATCGCACCCACACTGCCCCTATTGCCCAAACTCCCCTGATAACATCCGGCCGCCATTTCCCAACTCCTATCCCTTCCCAGCCAAACAGACCTAGGCCCCATCGTAGGTGTCATGTGTGTAGCAATTCCCGGGTGAGACTCACCACACAGAGGAAGGACACCCGCTATGAGTGTGTCGAGTGTGACGTGGGTCTCTGTATTCACCCATGTTTCAGCGAATATCGCACCTTGATGCAATTCTAATATGGTGTGAATGCGATAGGATGCTGAAACTATGAAGTAAATGTGACAAACAGACGCTAAGTGAAATTATCAGTCATGTTGATCTGAAAATATTAGTATAAAGTGCATACGGGTATAACATAAGTGCAAAAATTGTATGTAAGTGTATAAATATGCTATAAGTGGAAACATACCTAAAGAGGGTTTTTTGATGCGATATTCTGTCACTCAGTGCAATAAATAAGGCTCGTAAATATGTAAATATTATTATTGGAAATCCAAACGGGTATAATATAAGTTCAAATTATTGTAAGTGCTGAAATATATTCTAAGTCAAAATATTCCTAGCGTGTGTATAGAGATGCGATATCTTGACGCTCAGTGGAATGAATAAGGCCCGTAATTATGAAAATAGAAGTCAACATGTGGGAAACTGTGTAATATATGTGAAGAATTTGTATGTAAGTGTTTGAGTATTATATTGGTCGAAACATTCATTGCAAGGGTATTTTCATGCGATATTTTGACGCTCACTTGAATAAATAATGCCAGTAACTATGTATAGTGCAGTATAGGGGAGTAAACTTGTGTAATGTAAGTGGGAAAGTATAATTGGAGTGAAAAAATAAGGTAGAAGATGAAACACGAGTGTTTGAGATTGTGCTTGCTACGTGAATATGCGCTAGCATTTCGCTAAATGCCCTCGTAATGAATGTAAATAATTGAAAACATTTACAGTGGTGGAGGAAAGGTTCTATGTAAAGGAAAAAATAATAGGAAAGTGATAAAACAATTGGGTATGTTGAAATACGAGTCATAGCGAGTGAGCTTAGTAAGCCGATGTGCGCTATACTTATGCTGCATGTCATTTTAATGAATGAAACATCTGAAAACATTTACAAACAGTAAAAATAGGTAAAATGTCAATGAAACAGAAGTATACAAGTAGAAAAAATGATATGTTGACTGATACAAGAAACTTAGCACATAGCATGTTACCACTCGGACCTAACTCGCTATGCTCGCGCGAAGGTACAATGCTTATTTTTCATATATATGTGTTTGAAATCCATTATATTGCTACTCTTATTGTTTTTAGTTCAAATTCAATAAATGTAGAGGTGTTGTTTGTTGTTTCTCCCAATATTTCCTACCATAGAAAACGTGAGCGCCTCACACGTCAATGATAGAATACGATACCTGGTGCAGAGGACCTCACCTGTTCCGACCACTTATGGACCACGGTAAGCCCTTTCTTGGTGATTTTCCTTTGTTTCTCAACCAAAGTGGAAGTTTTAGCCAAAAAAAAAAAAATTCCAAAATAGCTCGGGATTGGGGGATGTCGGAGGTGCAGAAAACCTCTGGACGTGACGGGTTAATGCTAGTAAAACCAAATACCGGCATGTACAGTTTACTAATAGACAGATATTGCCAGATTCGTATATTACCTTCAGTGCTCCTAATGTTCCCATCTCCAAAGTTTTGAAATTCTCGGCATCTCACTTAACAATGCCCTCAGCTGGACCTCTCATATCAGATCACTTGCTAAAACCGCCTCAAAGAAACTTGGAAAAATGTACAGAGTCCATAACTTCTTCAATGATGACCATTTAGCTATAATTTATAAGAGTCATGTGTGCTCTCAGCTTGAATACTGCTCACCCTTGTGGAATCGATGTGGAGAGGTTGCACTAAAACAACTAGACAAAATTCAGAACAAAGCTATTGGAATTATTAATAACCCTGCTATTACAAATAAACTACCTTCCCTACAAGTAAGAAGGAATGTTGCCTCCCTTGCATTATTTTACAGATATTCTATGTCAAATGCTCGGAGAAGGCTGCGTCCATGGTGCCACCTCTCCATGCCTTCCCTCGTGCTACACGGGCATCTGGTAGCGCTCATGACTAGAATGTCACTCAGCCATATTGCAGAAATTCTGCCTATCAGAATTCTTTCATTCCCCGAACTGCATCTCCGTTGAACTCGCTTCCCCAGAGTTGTTTCCCTCCAAACTTCAACTTACAGGTGTTCAAGTCCAACTGTTACAGATATTTTATGAACAGAGGTCACCAGTAATCTGATGTATGGATTTTTTTATTCATTTGTTTTTCCTTCCTCTGTTCCATTATTTTAAAAAAATAAATGGTTTTCCTAGTGTTTAATAAGACAATGTTATTTTGTCCCCATTCAGTGATCTTTGATAAATCTTGATTTGTGGAGATTGCTGTACTAAGTTGTAGGTTAGATATATTAAACTTTGTGAATTGGTGTTTAAATGTGAATGAACTGTGGAGTTTTGAGCCATCTGCATATGAATGGATGGGATTATAGTTGGCAGATAAGAGATCATTTATATGAATTAAGAATCGGGATGAAGAACTGATCGTTGTGGCACACCGGCATTAATCGAGTGGAGATTGGAATATGCATCACCTACACGTATCTTTCTGTAGCTGAGATATAAGGAAACCAGTGAAACAGAAGATGATAGGCCATAGCAAGGGAGTTTGAATAACAGAGAACGGTGCCACAATCTTTCAAAAGCTTTATAATTATCGAGGGCTACTGCATGGGTTTCTCCATATAGATCAGTTGACTGATGGATGGTATGAATCAAGAGATGGATCTTTTGGGGGAAAAGACTCACTAAATAAGTTGCTTGATTCAAGATGTTTAAGAATGTGCATATTAATTTCAATCTCATATATCTTATGTGGTAGCTATTGTTCTGTACTCAGAGGGCTCACAGGAACTTCCTTTCTTCGGAACTGGGTGCATATTGGCTTGTTTCCAGTAATTAATGAATGAAGAAGTAAGTACTCATAGTCTGAATGCTTTAGGTAGAACAGGAGAAAGTTCTGGGGCACACTTTTCTAAACAATTGGAGGAACTCCATTTGAACCTGGAGTTTTGTTGGTTACTAGATTGCCTAAGTTGGATTTTACGTATCTAGTCTGTATCTTCAGTGGAGCAATTTTGGGAGAATCAAGCTCCAGTACAGGGACGTTTTAACTGACTTCCTCCAAGGTAGAATTTCTGGCAAAGGTACTGGCAAGGATGTTTGCTTTTCCAAGTGGGTCATGTATAGTATTACCATCTGTAGATTTTAGTGGGGGAATAGGCGATGACTTGTTAAAGTTATTATTCAAAGAAATGAGAGCTGAACAGAACATTCTGTTGTCATAAGGATTATAATAGTTTGGATGCTTGTTTGTGAAGGTTTGATTTACCAAGATTTATCACTGCTTTTCCAAGGTTTCTAGCAATGTTAAACTAAATGAGCGTTTCAGATGTTTTTTGTTTTAAGTGAAAGTTATATGGTAAGGAATTTGGGATTTTTGTTCTTGCACAACTGCTGTTAAACCATTTAGGGGAATCCAATCTTTTAGTAAACCGCTGACTGGGTATGAACAATTCCATACCAGCGTGTATTAAGTCATTAATATGGGAGTGGGTAGAACTGATGATATGGAGAAGAAAAACTGCCATGGAATGTCAGAAAGATAATATCTAAATTCATCCCAGTCCGCCCTATCAAACTGCCATCTGTTCACCCTGACAGGTTTTGAACAGGGAGGTTTCAGACAACTGACCAATGAGGTTTTGATGAGATTGTGGGCGGAGGATCCAAATGGTGACAGAACGTAAGTTCTGTATAGATCTGGATTACTTGTCAGGAATAGATCCAAGAGATTGGCATTATGGTCAGGATTATCTGGTATTTTGGTTGGTTGCTTTACCAACTGTGAGAGATTAAACGATTCTGCAAATAGCTCGCATTCTAGACCACTATCGACAGTCCTGGCAGAATGCAATAACCATTCTACATTATGGACGTTAAAAATCGCCCAAAATAGTAATTTCAGTGGTAAGAGTGAGGTTAAAGTTGGTCAACTGTGTGGTTATGGAATCAAATATGCTGGGTTCTGAAGAAGCAATGGGAGTGCGATAAACTATCCAGATATATTTGGTAATATTTTGGTATTTTAGTTTATATAATGAATAATCAAAGTTAGCTGAAGTAAAGTTCAAAAGTGTCAACCGCAATGTCATATGATATAATAACAGGTGTCACCAATGTTATGGAAGTTTGTGAGGAGATGGTAACCAGGAAAACAAAATGGAGATATGTCAGTATAGAGAGAGATGTAGGTTTCTGTGAGAGACAGGGCTTGACAGATATGGACTGGAGGAAAAAGTGAACAGAATTCAGACTGGTATAAAGACCACGGATATTAGTGAAATATAAGACAAACCTGCACTTCACTGATGAGCCTGAACAGTGTAACAACCGCTGTCAGCACAGTCGCTTGATTGCAATCAGGAGGGCCCTGTGCCACCAGCACTACCCTGCTGGTTGTGGCGATCCGAGGTACCGCCCAATTTGCCAATAATAATGCAGCGACCATTGATAAAGGGGGTTGGAATTATGTAATCTTTAATGTGCATGAAGTGTGGTGTAGACAGTTGCAGGCAGAGGTATTATGAGAGTATGTTGGCCTACTCTCTGGGTTTATGAAAACACTGAAAATATTCAGCAAAGGAAGATGGTCAGGAACAGGTCCTGAGGGCAGGTGAAGTGGGAGCTCAAGCTCTCCCTGTCACCAGCTTGCCATCCACCTCAGGAGTACCGCCCTGCGGTCTACTCCCTTACATCTTTTGCAAAAACAGCTTCCCAGAATTGCATATAGTGTACTGGCTCCATAGTTTCTTCAGCCCAGTGCAATTGCTGATTTTTCACAGTGTCTTATCTGCCACGGTGTGGAGAATATCTCTCAGATATGAAATGGAGAGTAGACTTGCAGCCTTTTGAGCACAGTGGAGTCCAAACCTTTCACCTGGTAAGTCCTCTCCTCATACTAACCTTACAACTTCTCTCTCGTCGCTGCAGTGTTTAAATCTAAAGATTTAAAGATTTAAACACTGCATGTAGAGAAAAAAAAAAAAAAAAAAAAGCACTGATCCAGGTATAACTACCTGAATCAGTTTTTTTTTTTTTTTATCTTCTTACAACCTTACTCCATTGCACTGGCCATGCAGTACCCATATAGAACAGAGCTCTAACCTCTTTTCTGACAAACGTCATAATGTACCAGTACTCTCAGGTGCCGTATTCAACATAGCCGTTTTATATATATATATATATATATATATATATATATATATATGTACCCCCTCCACAATATGTCTACCCCCGATGTATATATGTCCCCCCCCAATGCATACATGCCCCCACTAAACTTGCTAGGTCAGCACGCTTTCCCACGCCTGAAGAAGGCGTTATTGCATCAGTTGATAGCAGGCAGCCGAAACGGGCAGACTATTTTACTGTGAGCTTGTAATAAACTCCTTATCTAACTGTTTGTACACGGAGTTTCTATCACCAAAGTATTGCAAGTTACATTTGGTAGCAGCAGTGTTTCGAACCATCAGATTCTGACCGCCTCTGCTGATTTAGTGACATCCCAAGATACATGACGTCTCGCATCTGCCAGCCTCGCCCCTCCTCAGTGCCTCTAGTGGTGTAATACCTGGCTGTGCTTTCCGAGTGTACAATTTTTCTCACCAGTGCTCACCTCTCCAACAACCGCACCCATACGCCTTGTTCCTGACCGCACGTGTCACCGTCGCCGACCTACGCACCTGTTGCACCTGTTCCCAGCACCTGTTCCGAACTCATCATAACTCCTGCCCCCATGGTGCCCCTTATCAGTCTGCCCACTGCCTGCCCACCACCATTCTCTGCATTTGCAACTCAACAGCTCTACACCTGCCTTGCACCAACACCTGCCCTCACCACCCACCACCGGCCTCCGCCGTCACCCGCATCTGGTCTGCATTACGGAGCCTCCTAAGACCGCCACTCCCTGCCGGTGATTCATCGCGGCGTCTCTTCTCCTCTCCGCCCAGCTGTCTCTCCACCACCGCCCTGCCCCGCCCCGCCCCAGAACAGCTACGCCCAGCCACTCCTGCACGTCATACATCTCAACACTCCCATCTCTACTGTGTAACTATAGTATATCTTTCCTTTCTATAGAGATTATCCTCGATTTTCTTTACAGATTGGTTATTGTAAATATTCCATCTCATTTCCATTACCCCGTTTTCTCTTCATCTACGTTATTTATACTCCATCTCATCCTTCGCATTTTATTTAAACCATCCATGCCCGCACCTTCATTCATTTTCACGCCTACTCGAGTATTCCATTCTCTCATTGTTATTTATACATTTCCACCTACATATCCATCTTCATCCTTTCATTTTCCATTGCCGCATTAAATGTCATACTTTCCAAGTCAACCGCTTAACACCCGCCCTCTCGACCCGGAAATATCACCTGATCATACCCCATCTGCCGACTCTAACACAATCACTCATTTACAAAGTGGCAAAGAGTACCACCGCCCTGTACCTGAGACTCCCGTTTCACTTCCCACAGAATCACTACCCATCCTACACTCGTAAATCCAGATACCTCCTCCTCTACTCCTGCCTCTACACTCCCTTCTTCCTCTACTCCTTCCCCTGTCGTTCCCTCTCCTGCCTCCCTTCATACCCCGTCTTGCTCGCCCTTAACTGCCACTACCTTCTCTCTCTCCCACACCTCTCCTGCCGCCACTTTTGCCCTTCCAGCCATGGCCAACCCTCCACAGTCTATCTATCTCGACGATGCCAATCGTCCCAAATTTACCGGCCAGGACCCAACTTGGTCTGTCTATGATTTCCTCAGAGAAGTCGAAACAGAAATACACAATAGACAAATAACCGATGAATCGCTCAAAGTAGCCTACCTCCTCGGTCGCTTGCACCACGGTAAATCGGACATCGGATCCGCAATCCGTGCAGAACATTTCGATAGCATTCGTACCTTTGCTGATTTTCGTACGGAACTCATCAGCCTTTGTTGCCAGCATTCAAATACCGCGTCTCTCATGGGATTCATTAATCTCCTAAACCAACTAGATGAGGACTTGCGTGTCCCAGCGCAATATGCCAAGCTCCGCGAAGCTGCCACCGCCATGAAAGCAACTAGTAGCGAGATGTTCCAATTACTGGTAGGCACGAAATGGTTAGAAGACAAGAATGGCGTTCCAATGCTTTCACTCACCAACTTTGCTGACTTAATTGGTTACCTGAGATTCCTTCACTGGCTTACTCCTAAACAGCGAGAGCTAGCCTTGGAAATCAGTTTCAATCCAGGAGATAAAATTATTCAGGTCACTAAAGCCATTCATGAAAGAACAGGTTCGAACTACACGCGTCAGGGCACCACCCAACCCTTGGCCTCCTCAGTCTGTCACACCTCCACTACCCCAGACCAATCTCGCTCCCGTCCCACCACACGCGGCAGACCTGCCACACATCCTTCTCCTACCGCAGGTCGTGATCCATCTAGCGCCCGACGGAACAGACAATCTTCGATTCTTTGCTGGTACTGTGGTCATCCTGGACATCGAGCATCCAGTTGCGACCGTACATACAGACGTCCTCACTCCCAAACCAGACAGTGTACGCCTTCCCACTCACGTCGTCCACACTGCAAATACCACAAATCAAGCAGGACTCACACCACTGAGGAATGTCGTTACCTCAACCGCCAACAGTCGGGGGAAGCGCCATGCCCGTATCGGACCAATATCACGTAGAACCAGACACCCAACTCCCCATCCGCCATGTAGGTCCCATAACATCCTCGGGTTTAGTCATTCTCGGCAGCAGTCATGACATACCAACGTCATTCTTCTTGGACACAGGATCTATAGTAAATCTCATCTCCGAAAATTCCTTACAAATTATTCATCGACATCACAACCACGTCAGTTTCCTAGAACCACCAGACATTCGCCTATGTGGTGTCAACGGCTCAGAGTTTAAGGTTAAGGGAAGAGTCACCCTTGAAGTCAAACTCCACAGAGATTTACCTCCTATCCCCGTTGAATTTCATGTCACTAATGACTTGCAGTATCCCGCAGATGCCCTTATTGGTTTCTCCACCATGGCACAACACTCCATTGCATTTTTACCTGCTTGTGGTAGTATAGACATTTCTGGATTCCCGGTTTACACTATGGAATGTCCCCGTCCTGTTCTTACGATCAAATCAGTCCTTCAATTACCTCTGCCCCTATCACTACCAAAAAGTCCAACCCAGCCCAAACCACCACTATCATCATCTGAGAATACAGAGATCATTCCCTTACTGACTGCGAGCAAGGACATAAATTCCTCAATGTCTCCTGATACATGATCTCAGCCTTCGAACATGGCTCTTACCTCCTCTCCCGACAACACTGTTGCTGACTCAGACATGTCTCAGTTACCTACCTCACACAGTCTGAATGATCTTCTCCAACACGCAGAGACGAAACGTGCAGTAACGAATACGTGCACAATTTTGTTACCGCATGAGTTCACCAAAGTCTCTGTTTGTGTTGCTGGTGCGAAAGAAGGAGTGGATGTACTAACCCTACCTGAGACGTGTTGTGTGAATGGCTTGACTTATGAGTCAGCGTGGTGTACAGTCTTAGAGGACAGGTTATGCTACCTGTACTTGCTCAATGTCACAAAAGCTCCACTAAAACTTAAAAGTGGTGTAAAGATTGGAGACTTCCAAGTATACCCAGCGGCCGTAAAGGTGTGCCAGGATTCCTCAATTCCTACTATTCAGACTGATGATAGTACGCCAATCGGTGTATGTACTATTAACTCTACGGGATCTGCGCCGACATATTCACCCGATATGCTCTCACATCTCGCACAGATTTCCCAGAAAGTACGCCTCAACTCCTCGACCTTCTGACCGCGTACAGAAACGTGGTTGCCTTACCCGGTGAACCGATGGGTAGAACAGACCTTGTCAAACATACGATTGAACTACTACCAGGAACTCAGCCGATTTACATACCAGCGTATCGATTTCCTCACAGCCAGAGAAAGCAGACAGATCAAATGGTACAAAACATGTTAGACCAAGACATTATTGAACCCTCCGTCAGTCCATGGAATAGCCCACTTTTCTTAGTACCAAAGAAGGACGGCAACTTTCGACCAGTAGTCGACTATCGTAAGGTTAATTCTGTCACCGTTCCAGACCGTTTCCCATTACCTGTCCTCACTGATTTGCTAGAATCCCTTGGTGACAATAACGTAGTCTTTTCATCTTTAGACCTCCTCAGCAGGTACTGGCAGGTCGAAATGGAAGAGTCCTCTCGCCCAGTTACAGCCTTTAGCACCCCTTCCGGACATTTTCAGTTTAAGAGACTCCCTTTTGGTCTGAGAAATGCTCCTTCCGTGTTCATGCGACTTATCCATTCAGTCTTCAGCGGTATGATGGGACACTCTCTTTTTGCTTACCTAGATGATATCATTGTTGTGAGTAAATCCATCCCTGATCATTTTACCAAACTCCAGCAAGTCTTTGAACGTCTCCAGCTCGCAGGCCCGAAAATCAATCTCAGTAAATGTGACTTCCTGCGAAAGAAAATCAAATTCCTAGGCCATGTCGTAGATGCACAAGGCATTCATACTAATGAGGATAAAACTAAGGCGATCATTAACTTCCCAGACCCTACCACTACTGAAGCTGTACAAAGTTTCCTGGGCCTCAGTGGCTATTATCGTCGCTTCATCCGGGATTATGCAAAGATCGCCTCTCCTCTGACCCACTTACTCAAGCAGAATGTGCCCTTTGTTTGAGCTAACGACCAGTCACAGGCTTTCCAAAAGCTAAAGACAGCTCTTGTTAATGCCCCTGTTCTAGCATTCCCTGATTATACCACACCCTTCCTTCTCTGCACAGACGCCTCAGGCACTGGACTTGGTGCCGTTTTGATGCAACTCGATGAAGCATCAAAGAAGTGCGTAATAGCGTATGCTAGTCGCACCCTTACAACCGCTGAACTTAACTACAGTGTCACAGATCTCGAAGCGCTAGAGGTAATCTGGTCCTTGAAACATTTCAGAGATATAGTCTATGGTTATCCAGTGCATATCCAAACAGACCACCTTCCACTATGTGATTTGTTCAAGAATCGCAACCTAACAGGTAGGTTAGCTAGATGGTCTGTCATCATCCAGGACTTTAATCTCACTTTTCAATATGTACCAGGCAAGTTGAATGTAGTTGCAGACGCACTCTCACCTCACGTAGCAGCAGCTATAACATCACTGCAGCCTGAAGTAACTGAAAACACTACACTAACGTCAGAAATTGTTCGAAACTTTCAGCGCCAAGACCCCATGTGGTCCAAAGTCATTTATTTCCTAGAATCTGGCGATGCCTCGACCTTACCTACTCTGCCAGTATCACTAGATGAGTTCATGCTAGATGATGATCTCTTGTACAGGAAAACACTGCTAACAGGCAAAGATATGCCCAATCGCGAAGTACGCCAACTTGTTGTCCCCACTGCCCTGATACCAAAGGTTCTTCATATTGTTCATAATACTCCTCAAGCTTCCCATCCAGGTAAAGACCGATGCTTGAGCCAAGCACGTCTCAAATACTATTGGCCAACCATGCGCCGCGATATCAATGCCCACTGTGACTCTTGCCTCTCCTGCCACCGCCACAAAGGATCAACCGGCTTACCAGCACCTCTCTTACAATACCCAATCCCGTCACGACCATGGGAAACTGTCTCAATCGATCTCTTAAAACTACCTCTCACAGAATCTGGCGCTGAGTACTTGTTCGTAGCGGTCGACCACTTCTCCCGCTACTGTGTCCTCGTTCCCCTCTCCGACAAGACCGTGAAGAGCGTTGCACATGCACTTGTAGATCACATAATTTGCCCATTCAGTACCCCTCATACCATTCTTACTGATAACGGTACAGAATTCAACAATAGCCTTCTCGATGAGATCTGTCGCCACTTTCATATCAGTAAGTGTAATGTCGTGCCTAACCATCCGGCTTCCAATGGCCTTGTAGAACGCCACAACCGTAAAATCTTAAGAGTGCCTCAGACATCTAGGCTCCCATAGTTCGTCCTGAGATGACTGGATTCCCCAAGTGGCGTCCTCCATCAATAGCTCCATCAATGCATCCATTGCTGAATCTCCCTTCTTCGTCCTCTTTGGTTTTGACAAGGACCTCCCATACTCTCTCTCTTATCGTCAAAGCCAGAACCCATCTACAACATGGATGATTATGTTAAACTAAAATTGGCCAACTTCCAGACAATCCATCAGTATGTCCAATCCACTTTGGCTTCCTCTCAGGAGGACATGCTGCAGCGCCAACATAAGTCCACCTCTCCTATCACTATCAATGTAGGCGATCTTGTCTTTGCTCATTCCCATACGCGTTCCTCTAAGTTGGATGACAAATTTACAGGGCCCCACCGCGTCCTCACTCAACAAGGCAACAAATTTCACCTCCAGGACCTGTCCACTAGGGACACCAGATGGGTCCACGTCGATGACTTAAAGCGAGCACCCCGTGGCCTTGTGTTGCAGGAGTCACTTACACAACCTCCTGCCCCCTCTTCCCCTCCTCCCATCCCTCAGTCTACCTTGTCTCCACCTATCCCTCAGTCTCCTTCCTCTCCATCTCCACCTGCTCATTCATCAATCAATCAATATCGGTCCAAACTGCGCTCTGCCCATGAACCTCTTCACGACCTCCCCCATTAACTCCACCCTGATTTTCTAGGTAGGATGTTAGCAATCTCCCTGCTGGCAGTGCTGACCCTCCTGGGGTCTGGGTCAGGTCAGGACGATGGTGGAGTACGTCCCGGGGCCTTGGTCGGCTCGGGAGGCAAGGTAATGCTTATCGAAGCCATAGCCTCCTTGCGCTACGATCTTGCGCCCCTGGCTGACGTAGCCATTGCCCTACCTGCCTACGCGCACCAGCTCCACAGAATCAGGAACCATCTCACGGCCCTCATGAGGACACACAACCTGAATGAGTATCTCTATAACCTTTTCCTCCCACTCTCCTGGCAATTGCAATACATAAGTAACAGATTCACTGAAACCCAACTCAATGAAGTAACGTCCACTCTAAACAATTTCACCGATATCTTACACCGCCACCTTTCAGATCTCAACGTTATCTCTCAGTTCTTCTACCTCGAACTCAACATGGATACTCTCCAACTAGCCATTGACTCTCTCCTGTCTCAAGTCTCTGTCTTGGTCCGTATCCTGGTCGATGCTATCAATGGACGTGTCACTGCCGACTTAGTACCTGTCTCAGCTCCCCATTCTGTCCTGGATGGGCTCACTCCACCTTCGGTCTCTCCCCAGTCCTCTCCTATTCCTCCCTTGAATATTATTATCCTGTTCTCGAAGCCACTCTTCTCACCACATACGTCGTCGCCCATATTCCTCTCCATTCTGCCATAACCTTTAACCTTTTCCACATCATTCTCTTCCCTTTCCGCCTCAACAACTCCTTGTTACAGGTATCTGTTCCTTCAGAATATTTCCTCCTCTCCCATGATCATCTTTCCGTTGCCTTCCTTTCTTCCACAGACCTCCAGCAATGTTCCTCCCTTACTTCGACCTCTCGTCTCTGTGCTGCCCACCTTTTCGCTATCTTCCCTAGCAGTGCTACACCCTGTGAGTCTGCTTTAGTTCGCAACCATTCCATCTACTCGGCCTGTTCTTTTGTCCCAGCTCCTGACCTCCCGGTCCACCATGCTCACCTCAACCATGTCCAGTACTTCTTCTTTGCTGTTCTCATCTCTGTCACAATCATGTGTCCTGGTTCTTCGGTTCGATCCGTCCCCGCTAGTGGTCTCTACAAAGCACCTGACTATTGTACCGTCAAATCAGAGTCCGTCATCATTTACGCCACTCGCTATCACCAAGCTGTTCGTAAACACTCCTATGACATCTTTCAACCAATCGACATGCCTTCAACCCTACCATCTGCCAACATTACCATCACCTCCCCTAACTTACGCATGCTAACCTTCCTCAATGACAGTGATTTCATTATGGATCAATTTTCTCTGGCCTTCAGCCGTTCATGGGTTCATCCAACAGTTGAGTTTCCCCCTGTGGTTATCGCTTTCATAGCTTTTCTACTCATCATATGTGCAGTGCATTGTTGTGTCAGAAAAATGGAACGTCGACTCCAGGAAATCGGAGTCGCTACAGGCATAGTACGCCCTACACATGAAGTAGAAACTCCCTGTACTTAGTGCCCTCACATTCAGTGACTACCAATGCCATCTGACAATTACCCAAACTGTGAACAGACCTCTGCCTACTAGAAAATGATGGTATTTCTTTCATGCATTACTGAGTGACAGTGTATCCTACAGAAAATACAAAAGAAAAAAAAATGAAGGAAGAACAACAATCAAACTCTCATATCTACTCCTTGTTTATCATGTCTCAAACTATTATTGTGTAATTCTCATTATGTTTATGTATACCTTCGACCCTTACTGGATTGGTACCTATTAATCCTTGTATATCTTATATCTATATATCCTTCTAATTCCCTCCCCTCAACATGGCCATGTCTCCCCTACTGCCCCTGTATCATACTTATCCCTTGTACAAACCTCCCCGCCCTTCCCTTGATACTATAATCAAACACCATTTCACTACTGGTGTCAGGAGACACCGTCTCAGCTACCCGGGGGAGTAGTGTACCCCCTCCACAATATGTCAACTCCCGATGTATATATGTCCCCCCCCCAATGCATACATGCCCCCACTAAACTTGCTAGGTCAGCACACTTTCCCACGCCTGAAGAAGGCGTTATTGCATCAGTTGATAGCAGGCAGCCGAAACGGGCAGACTATTTTACTGTGAGCTTGTAATAAACTCCTTATCTAGCTGTTTGTACACGGAGTTTCTATCACCAAAGTATTGCAAGTTACATATATATATATATATATATATATATATATATATATATATATATATATATATATAGGTGTATATACTATAGATATATAGATAGATAGATACAGATAGAGATAGATAAATATGTATATATGTATATGTATGTATATAAATATGTATGTAAATACTGTATATATGTATGTATAGATAGATAGATAGATGAATAGATAGATAGACAAATAGAGATAGAGATAGATATATAGATACGTGTATATATATATATATATATATATATATATATATATATATATATATATATATATATATATATATATATATATATATATATATATATATATATATATATACATATGTTTTGTGGTAGGTGGGAGCGCTCACCATCCACTCACTCAATGTAGTGCTGCTCTCGGGTGTCTGCCTTGTCGTCTCCTCCATCCTTCTTTCCTTCCATCTTCTGTCTTTCTTTCCTTCATTCTTTCCTCGTCCTTCTGCCTACGGGTGACTTTACACTCCCTCTTCTGTCTTTCATTCTTCATTCTTTCCTCTTCCTTCTGCCTATGGGTGACTCTACACAGAGTGACAAGCCAAATGGTTTCCTGTACACCAGGAAACTATTTACTTCGCTGGGTGGTAACCATATAACCAAATTTTGGCGTCTGGTGGTTTAGTAGGTAATTATTGTGCTCCAATCGGATTGAGCCAGTGAAGGTTTATATCCAAGGAATGGTTGGAGTATATTCCTCACATAATGCCATTCAAGGATGAGTGAGGTTGGTCACTCTACTCTTAAAGGTCAGGACCAATTGCCTAGCCCTGGGCTCCTACGCTTCTCATGGGGCAACGTAGGATTGGATGATAGATAGATGGATGGATATATATATATATATATATATATATATATATAGATAGATAGATATATAGATATATTGTTACATAGCCTATGATTTCATCATCCTTTGTGTAATTTTAACGCACAGTATGCTGCATGTTTGATCACGAGCGTGTTCTGCCTCAGTTCCCTCCTTCTACCGTTATAGTAGAGTAAGTCGTCATTTCTGGAGTTCAGACCAGGATTGTCAACTCTTTGTCCCCATGGCTTCATTTGCGCGTCCTTCTTACAAGTTGTATCAAGCTCTGCCGGCCCCTATACTGTATAATGAGCTCAGTCTCTGCATCATTGCCACTTAGATCTGCTCCTCATTTTGTTCACATCTCTGTCCTCCCCTGTACAGATATTATTATTGTGAGTGCTCAAGAAATCTCCAAACATCTAGCAGCTGTGTGTAATTTGAGTATAAGTGTTGTTGCATTTTTTCTTGTACTGTGTAGCATAGGGTTGATTCTTGGGCCTAGTGAGGTTTTTGATTAATGTTGGGTTTTATGTCAGTCATTTTTGATAATAGTTTGTATCTGTAATAATTTATCTGGCATTCACTGAGTATTATCTGGTATCTCATTTTATCAGGGCTGACTTAGATAAATTTACTCTTGCTAATTTCGTGTTAATAGAGGCTATTGCAGTTAACCATATATTTAACCTGTTTATTTGCCATTACATTATCCTTATGAGTCCTGAATGTTTTGTTGTTAGTTTGTGCATTAAACTTTAACTTGTAATTTTACCTAACTCTTTTGTTTTGAACCTGGAATTTTACGGGACAGTAGTGACTCTTAGTATTCTCACTTAAAGTGTGCATTATCTTTCTCTGTTCCGTAACATAAATTTGGCGACCTCATATCAGGATATTCAGGATATTATCATAAGGATATTGCTTGATATTTTGTGACTGTTTCTTATTAATTATGTCTACTATTACTACACTTGATGAAGCCAAAGATTTTTTGTCAAATGTGCAAACAGTGTATGATGTAGAAAACAGAACAAAGAATGAACTTAAGCTTGTTGCTCAACAATTGGGAATTGTTGTTCGCTCTCATCATTCTAAAGATCAGATTGTTGACATGATTAATGAAAGCTTGTTGAATGTAACTCCTCCAAATGAGCAAACGCAGATTGAATTAGCTAAGTTACAGCTAGCCCTGCAGGAGTCTCGTGCTAAGGAGGCGGAGGCCCGTTCTAAGGAGGCTGAGGCACAAGTTGAAATTGCTAGGATTCAGGCAGACCATGAGTATCGCATGAAACAAGGTGGAACTGGATCATCTAGCTCTGATGATTTTGATGTGGCTAAAAATGTTAAACTTGTCCCTCCTTTTAATGAATCTGATTTAACAAAGTATTTTCAGTTGTTTGAGAGGGTAGCTACAGGTTTTAATTGGCCCAAGGAGTATTGGCCAGTACTCCTTCAAACTGTTCTCACCGGTAAAGCTCAAGTAACTTATGCATCTTTGCCTCAGGATCAGTCTGATAATTATGATGTAGTTAAGAGCTTGATTCTTAAGGCCTATGAGCTTGTTCCTGAAGCTTATAGAATAAAATTTAGGACAACTTACAAGCAAGATAAGCAATCCCATGTTGAGTATGCAAAAATCAAAGAAGATTTGTTAGAGCAGTGGTTAAATTCTAAGAATGTGGGTTCTGATTTTGACAAATTTAAGCAGATGATTTTGCTGGAGGACTTCAAAAGGTGTATTAGTAAAGATGTAAGCCTATATCTTGATGAGAAAAGAATAGATAATTTGTCTGATGCTGCAGTTTTAGCTGATGAGTATGTTCTCACTCACAAGAGATATTCTAGAGAAAAAGGGAAAGCTGAGAGTAAGTACGTTGCCTCTACTCAGAGTACAGGTAACAGGAAAGAAAATAAAGATGATGTTTCTCAGGAACTAAATACCAGCTTCACCTCTAGATTTCAGAAAAGTAAATGTACTTATTGTAGTAAGCTTGGTCATACTACGGAGAGATGTTTCAGGAGACAGCGTGATGTGAACAAAAAGGAGTCTTTAAATATTCAGTCAATTGGTCTAGTGTCCACTCTTGAGAGTTCCCAGAATTCTTTAACTGAGTTAACTGAACCTGCTTTGAGGGGTAACTTAAATTCTCATGATGGAGCTCCTCTTTTGAGCAGTAACGTGGGTGACACTCTCAAGAGTTCATGTGCTAATTTCCTGTCTGATGGTTTTGTCAGTCCTTTGGACAGTAATGACAGGAAATCAGTTCAAATATATCGTGATACAGGTGCTTGCCAATCCCTTATGCTGACCAGTGTTCTAGGCTCTAATGTTAATTCCTTTGATGAAACTGTAATCTTACAAGGTGTAGGGAATAATTACTTCTCTGTCCCTCTGTGCAGAGTGAATTTAGAGTCTGGTTTTGTTAATGGTTCCGTTATGGTTGGGTTGGTTGAAACACTCCCAATGTCAGGTGTAACTTTCTTACTTGGAAATGATATTGGTGGAAGTCAAGTGTGTCCAGCTCCTCAGTTGTCTGGTGAGCCAGTGGCTGTGTCCCAGGATTGTGATGTCCCTGATGTGTTCCCTGCATGTGCTGTCACTAGGGCTAAGTCTAAAGTTACTGTGATTTAGAGGATAATGATGATGATGATGTTATCCTAGCTGACACTTTTCTTGCTAATTTGGACCATTCACCAGATGAGGCAGTACCCCGTAGTGTTGATAATTTGTCTCGTCAAGAGTTGGTTGAGTTGCAGGTTGCTGACCCTGAGTTGAAAGGTCTAGCTAACTCTGCTTACAGTGAAGAAGAGTCAGCCGGTGCTTCTACTTCTTTATTATGTAAAGTCAGGAGTACTTATGAGGAAGTGGAGACCCCCAACAGCATCAGCCGACTGTGAATGGGAGGTTGTACATCAAGTTGTCATCCCTCGTGTTTGTAGGCAGGATATCATTCGAGTGGCTCATGATTCCAGTTTGGCAGGACACCTTGGAGTGAGGAAGACTGTGGCACGCATTTTGAAACACTTCTACTGGCCAGGTATCTTCAGGGATGTTTCCTGGTATTGTAAGTCTTGTCACACCTGTCAAGTTGTGGGGAAGTGTAATCAGACTGAAAAGGTTGCACCTCTAGTTCCCATTCCTCCTTTTGAGGCGCCTTTCACCCGTGTGTTGGTGGATATTGTGGGCCCTCTCCTAAGACTTCTTCAGGATTTTCTTATGTGTTGACCCTGATTGATATGGCTACTCGTTATCCTGAAGCCATTCCACTTAGAAATATCTCAGCAAAGAACGTGGTTAAGGAAATGCTAGGGTTCTTCACAAAGTTTGGTCTGCCCAAGGAGGTACAGTCAGACCGGGGAAGTAATTTCATGTCAAACGTTTTCAAGCAGTCTCTGAAAGAGTTGGGCATCACCCAGATCACGTCTTCAGCTTACCATCCCCAGACCCAAGGAGCGTTGGAGAGATATCATCAAACACTCAAATCGATACTCAAGAAATACTGTTTGGAACATCAGAAAGACTGGGATAAAGGTCTTCCATTCGTTGTGTTTGCTGCAAGAGAATCTCCAAATGAATCACTGGGCTTCTCACCTTTTGAACTACTGTTTGGCCATGAAGTAAGAGGACCCCTTAAGTTACTCAAGGAATGCTGGCTGTCAGAGGAAGATGACGTCAACCTGCTGGAGTATGTGATGAAGTTCAAAGAACGGCTGTCCACTGCTTTACAGCTGGCGAAAGAGAATTTAGGAGCTGCTCAGGAGAAGATGAAGACTTGGTATGATAAGAAGTCCAGGTTACGCCACTTTCAGCCAGGAGATCAGGTTTTGATTCTGCTACCAGTTCATGGGCAACCTCTTCAAGCCAAGTTTAGTGGCCCTTATTTCGTGGAGAAGAAACTCAGTGATGTCAACTATGTCATCGCCACACCAGATCGTAGAAAGAACAAGCAACTATGTCACATCAACATGCTAAAGCTGTATCACATGCGGGACGAAAATAACCCAGTCTGCACTGTAGCTGTTCCACCCGAGTCTGCAAGTGAAGCTCTCCCATGCAGTATGAACCTGAGTGATAGTTTGGGGAAGAATCCTGATATCATGAATGATCTCCAGACTAAGCTTTCTCATCTACCTCCCGAGGAAAGGCAGGAGTTTTCGGCATTACTGCAGGAGTACCCGCAAGTGTTCCGTGCCACTCCAGGAAGAACTACTGTGTTGATGCATGATGTCGAGGTTGGAGACGCAAAGCCAATTAAACTGCCTCCTTACCGTGTGAACCCAGTGGAAGTTCCTCTCATCCAGAAGGAGCTTGGCTACCTGTTGGACCACAAGATGATTGAGCCCTGTCAGAGCGAGTGGAGTTCTCCTGTCACTCTAGTCTCTAAGCCAGGTGGGTCACAGAGGCTTTGCATCGACTACAGACGTGTTAATCAGATAACTAAAACAGACACTTACCCTCTCCCTCGTGTGGAAGATTGCATAGACAAGATCGGAAAGGCTAGGTACATAAGTAAGTTTGATTTGTTAAAGGAATACTGGCAAGTACCTATGACTGAACGTGCTAGGGAGATCTCATGTTTTGTAACACTAGGAAAGGCTTTTGGATGTTCTGTAATGCCATATGGCATGAAGAATGCACCAGCCACATTTCAGAAGCTCATGAATGTTGTAACAGAGGGTTTGGCAGGGTGTGTTGTTTATATTGATGATGTATTAATCTTCAGTGACAACTGGAAAGATCACCTATGCCATGTCAGTAAATTTCTTGACCGTTTAGTTCATGCTAATCTTGTAGCTAATTTATCAAAGTGTGAGATTGGTCAAGCTAAAGTTCAGTACCTTGGGTATGTAATTGGTGATGGACATGTTGCACCACCAGGAGCTAAGGTTCAGGTTATAAGTGATCTTCCCAGACCTAAAAGTAGGAAGGAGCTACAAAGATTTTTGGGAATGGTAGGTTATTACAGGAGATTTGTTCTTAACTTTTCTATTCTTGTATCACCACTTACAGACCTACTGAAAAAGGGAGTTAAATTTGTCTGGACCGATAACTGTGAATCCTCTTTCAACAAACTTAAAGCTATTCTATTAAGTCAGCCAGTGCTCGCTACTCCAAATTTTGCTAAGCCTTTTAAGATGGCTGTTGATGCAAGTGATACAGGAGCTGGGGCTGTTTTGCTGCAAGAGGATGATCAGGGTATTGAACATCCTGTATCTTATTACAGTAAGAAGTTCACTCCACCTCAAAAGAACTACTCCACTATTGAGAAAGAGCTTTTGGCCTTGATTTTGGGTTTACAGCAGTTTTCATTTTATTTGTGTTCTGGTTTTGACCCCATAGTCATTTATACCGATCATAACCCACTGAAATTCCTTAGTAAGTTTAAAGATAAAAATCAGAGATTGACAAGATGGAGTCTACTTCTTCAGGAGTATTCATTAGACATACAACATGTCAAGGGGAAAGAAAATGTTATTGCAGATTGCTTATCTAGACTTTAGACAGGTTGTTTTAGAGTAATAAGAAATTTCCTTTGTAAATTTCTTTTTCTTTGTGGGGAGGTGTTACATAGCCTATGATTTCATCATCCTTTGTGTAATTTTAACACACAGTATGCTGCATGTTTGATCACGAGCGTGTTCTGCCTCAGTTCCCCCCTTCTACCGTTATAGTAGAGTAAGTCGTCATTTCTGGAGTTCAGACCAGGATTGTCAACTCTTTGTCCCCATGGCTTCATTTGCGCGTCCTTCTTACAAGTTGTATCAAGCTCTGCCGGCCCCTATACTGTATAATGAGCTCAGTCTCTGCATCATTGCCACTTAGATCTGCTCCTTATTTTGTTCACATCTCTGTCCTCCCCTGTACAGATATTATTATTGTGAGTGCTCAAGAAATCTCCAAACATCTAGCAGCTGTGTGTAATTTGAGTATAAGTGTTGTTGCATTTTTTCTTGTACTGTGTAGCATAGGGTTGATTCTTGGGCCTAGTGAGGTTTTTGATTAATGTTGGGTTTTATGTCAGTCATTTTTGATAATAGTTTGTATCTGTAATAATTTATCTGGCATTCACTGAGTATTATCTGGTATCTCATTTTATCAGGGCTGACTTAGATAAATTTACTCTTGCTAATTTCGTGTTAATAGAGGCTATTGCAGTTAACCATATATTTAACCTGTTTATTTGCCATTACATTATCCTTATGAGTCCTGAATGTTTTGTTGTTAGTTTGTGCATTAAACTTTAACTTGTAATTTTACCTAACTCTTTTGTTTTGAACCTGGAACTTTACGGGACAGTAGTGACTCTTAGTATTCTCACTTAAAGTGTACATTATCTTTCTCTGTTCCGTAACAATATATATATATATATATATATATATATATTTATATATATCTATATATATATATATATCTATATATATATGTAGGTATGTGTGTGTGTATATATATATATATATATATATATATATATATATATATATGTGTGTGTATATATATATATATATATATATATATATATATATATATATATATCTGTGCTGTTTACTAATCCCCTAATTCTACTGACTATCAAAAATTCATCGACTATCTTACTTCTACGATGGAACACATTCTAACCATTTCTCCTTTCTCTGAAATCTCCATTCTAGGAGATTTCAATGTTCACCACCACCTTTAGATCTCCTCTCCTTTCACTGATCCACCTGGTGAACAAGCCTACATCTTTTCTATCCTTAATGACCTAGAACAGCTTGTATAGCACCCTACCCGTATCCCAGACCGCCTTGGAGAGAGCTCCAACATACTTGACCTCTTCCTTACAACTAATTCTTCTGCTTACAATGTTAATCTTTTCTCTCCGTTGGGCTGCTCCGATCATAACCTTATCACCTTAACCTGTCCTATCACTCCGGTATGGCCTGTGGACCCTCCAGGGAAACTTCGCCTGTGGCATTTTAGAGCCGCGGATTGGGACGCCTTCAGGCAGCACTTCTTTGATTTTCCCTTTAATGTTTATTGCTTCCATGGCCGGGAGCCATCTGAGTGTGCCTTGCGTTTTAAGAAAGCCTTGGTTTAATCACGCCTGTTCTAATGCTGTCCGCAACAAGGAGAGGGCCTACAAAAGGTACCGGAGCCAACCCACCCCTGAATCACATCGTCTTTACATTTCTGCCCAGAATCATGCTAAGTCTGTTCTTCACTCTGCTAAAAATAATTTCATCTGTACTAAATGCTCTCAACTCTCCTACTCGAATTCTTCCCGCTCCTTCTGGCACCTTGCCAAAAACCTTTCTAACAACTTTACCTCATCATCCTTCCCTCCTCTTCTCTACTCTGATGGTTCTGTAGCTATTTCTTCTACTGATAAAGCAGATCTCTTCGCACAGATTTTCTCCTCCAATTCCATCTTAGACGATTCCAGTGCTGTTCCTCCATCACTTCCCGCCTCTGACTTCCTCATGGCTGACATTAAAATTTCTTCAGCTGATGTACGAGTATTTTCTGTCATCAATGGCCTCAATACTAACAAGGCATATGGGCCTGATGGAGTCCCTCCTGTTCTCCTCAAGAACTGTGCTTCTGTGCTTACACCCTGCCTAGGGAAACTCTTTTGCCTTTGTCTGTCAACTCGTACCTTTCCTTCTTGCTGGAAGTTTGCTCTCATTCAGCCAGTCCTAAAGAAGGGTGACCACTCACAACCCTCCAACTATTGTCCAATTGCTTTAACGTCCTATATTTCAAAAGTTTTCGAGTCAATTCTGAATAGAAAAATTCTAAGGCATCTTTCCTATCACAACCTTCTTTCTGATCGTCAGTACGGATTCCGTCAGGGAAGCTCCACTGGCGATCTTCTCACCTACCTTTCAGACTCCTGGTCATCCTCCTTTCGGGACAATGACGAAAGTTTTGCCATTGCACTTGACATCTCAAAAGCTTTCGATCGAGTCTGGCATAAATCTTTAATTTCCAAACTGCCCTCTTACGGTTTCTATCCTTCTATCTGTGCCTTCATCACTAGCTTCCTTTCTGGTCGTTCTATAGCCGCTGTTGTAGACGGCCATCGTTCTTCTCCTAGATCTATCAACAGTGGTATTCCTTAAGGCTCTGTCCTATCACCAACTATCTTCCTTTTATTCATCAATGACCTTGTAAGCTGTACATCTGACCCTATCCACTCATATGCTGATGACTCCACCCTTCACCTTTCCATTCGGTTCCTGCAACGCCCATCTCAGCAGTTACTTCAGCAAACAAGGGATGAGGCTATGGCACACTTAATGTCTGACTTGGCTCGTATCTCTGACTGAGGTAAAAAAAAATCTTGTTTTTAATGCATCTAAGACTCAATTTTTACACCTATCAACCCATCAAAATCTTCCACAGGTATACCCACTAATGTTTAATAATATTCAGCTTAATCCTGCATCATCCTTGAACATGCTTGGGGTTTCATTTACTCGGGACTTATCTTGGAAAGATCATATTACATCTCTTGTAAAATCTGCTTCCAAGAGATTGGGTGTGCTAAGCCGACTCTGTTCTTTCTTTACCCCTGCACAATTGTTGACTCTATACAGGGGTTTTATCTGCCCCTGTGTGGAGTATAACTCTCATGTGTGGGGAGGCTCCCCACATACAGCTCTTCTCAATAGGGTGGAGTCAAAGGCTTTTCGTCTCATTAACTCTCCTCCTCTTACTAACTCCCTTTCAACCTCTGTCTCTTCTCTGCACTAGTGCATATTTATCTCTTTTCTGTCGCTACTTTAATGGTCACTGCTCCTCTGAACTGTCTGCATGCATTCCTCTACCTCTACAACGGGCGCTTGGCACCCGTCTAGCAGCAAACTCTCATCCCTTTTTTGTTCAACTCTCTAATGCAAAAGTTAGCCGTTACTCCCAGTCCTTCATTTATGCAACAGGTCAACTCTGGAACTTTCTCCCTCTGTTTGTATTTCCTGCTGCCTATGATCTCCAGTGTTTCAAACGCAGTGTGTCCAGGCATCTCGAAATGAATGGATCTTGAGTTTGGCTCTCTCTTGTATTTTGTTTTTCTCTTGGAGGGAACTCTTATTGCGGGCTGATGGCCTTTGGTTCCTTCTTCCTCACATAATTATATATACATATATATATATATATATATATATATATATATATATATATATATATATATATATATATATATATATATCTCTCTCTCTCTCTATATATATATATATATATATATATATATATATATATATATATATATATATATATATATATATATCTATATCTATATCTATATATATATATATATATATATATATATATATCATCTGCCGTAAGTAGTCCACTGCTGAACAAAGGCCTCCCCCAACCTTTTCCACGAATTCCTTGACTGAGCCAATCTTTGCCACGTTTTCCCTGCAGACGTCTCTATCTCATCTCTCCATCTCCTGTCTGGCCTTTTTCTGCTAGCTTACATTCTCTTGGTGTCCAGTCAGTCAGCCTCTTGCTGCATCGGTTATCCCTTATTCTTGCTATATGGCCTGCCCACCTCCATTTCTGTTCTTTTATAACTTCTATAGTATCTTTGACTATAGTCTGCTCTCTCACCTAAGTTGATCTTTTCCTGTCTATTAAAGATATTCCCAACACTGACCTTTCCATTGCTCTCTGAGAACGGATTAATTTATTTTCCATTGATTTTGTCAGTTTCCAGGTCTCACAACCATACGTCACAGCTGGAATTATGCATTCGTTATATACTTTTCGTTTCATACAAACTGGCAAGATACTTCTCATAATGTCTCTATGTTTACCGAAAGCTTTCCATCCAGTTGTAATTCGTCTTTTTATTTCGCTATCATGATCTATCGTTAATTTTAGTACTTGTCCCAAGTAGTTGTACTCCTCAACTTCTTCAAGAATTTCATCGCGTATTCTGATGATGCTCTTTGGTGTTTTGGATTAAACATTACTTTAGTTTTACTTCGATTCATCTTCAGTCCTACTTTCAGACTTTCTCTGTTCAGGTCATTTAACATTTCTTGCAATGTCTCTGCTGTTTCTGAGATTAGGACAATGTCATCTGCAATTCTTAAATGGTTTAGCTTTTCTCCATCAATGATCACTCCTTTGTTTTCCCAGTCTAGCTTTCTGAAAATATTTTCTATGCATGCTGTAAATAATTTTGGTGAAATTGTATCTCCCTGACGCACGCCCTTCTCAATCTTAATTTTTTCTGAGTTCGTATGTAATTTAATTGTAGCAGTTCCCTCTTTATATATGTTTTCGAGCAGGTTTACAATGTTCTCATTCACTCCATGTTCTCGCAATGAATTTATAATTGCTATGTGATCCACTGTGTCGAAAGCCTTTTCGTAATCAACAAAACCTAAGCACAGTGGTTTATTATATTCTATAGTTTTCTCAATTAGCTGGTTCATTGTATGTAGATGATAAATGGTCGAATACCCGCTTCGGAATCCTGCCTGTTCATGAGGTTGGTTTTCCTCCAGAATTGTTGTTATTCTGTTTGTAAGGACTTTAGTGAAGAGTTTGTAAATGACTGATAATAAGCTAATGGGTCGATAGTTACTAAGATCTTTTGAGTCACATATTTTGTAGAGTAAAATAGCTATTGAATTACACCATGTTTTGGGAATTTTCTTCTGTTTTATACAGTGGGTAAATAAGTGAGCAAGCCTATTTTGTACTTCCACTCCTGCATCCAACAGTAAATCTGTTACTATTTCATCTTCTCCCGGAGCCTTCCCTCTTTTCATATTTTTAAGACAAATATTTACTTCGTCTGGTGTTACCTCAGGTATTTCAGTTGTGTCAACTGAAATGTTAGGTATTGGTACTACTGTCTTGATGCATACAGTTCTTTGTAAAATTCTTCAACTCTCTTCACCATCATATCTCTGCATTTAATGATTTCACCGTTTTTTTCTTTCAGTGATGTCATTTGTTGCTTTCCTAGTGCCATTTTGCTTCGGACCTGTTACAGACTTTTTAAGTTTTTGATGGTTTCTTTGATCTGATCCATGTTTCTCTTTCTTATTTCTTCTCTTTGTTTTTTGTTGATAAGCTTATTTAATTCTGCTCGTTCTATTTCGTCTTTCTTTGTCTTTAATTTTCTTTCCTTTCGTTTTTTCATAAGCTCGAGTGTCTTTTCTGAATTCTTCTTGGTTTTGGTTGTATTAGGTTTTCCTACTACCTCTGCTGATTCTCTTAGCACTTTGTTTAGTCTCATTCAGCTCATCAATGTCACATTCAGTATTACTTAGAGCCTGAAATCTGTTCCTTATCTCCAACTGAAAGGCTTCTTTGTTTTCGTTTACTGTTACTAGGCATATCTTTTTATCTTTAATCATCTTCTTTCTTTCATTTCTGAAATTGAATCTGGCTGTGCAACCCACCATTCTATGATCATTACCTATATTTACTTTGTTGATAACTGAGACATTTGTGATCGTGTTATTCTTATCTGCTATAATGAAGTCGATTTCATTCTTTGTTTCTCCATTTGGGCTTCTCCAGGTCCACTTTCTTCCTGTTCTTTTGTGGAAGAATGTGTTCATTATTCTCATGTTAAACATTTCAGTAAAATTTACCAGCATTTCTCCTCTTTCATTACTTTCTCCCACTCCAAATTTTCCCATACATGCTTCTCCATTTTTCGACTTCCCAGCTTTTGCATTGAAGTCTCTTATGAGTATAGTATATGTTGTCTTTTCTTCTTCCATAATCTGGGAGATGTCATCATAGAATGTTTGTATTTCTTCATCTGGGCTTTGAGAAGTTGGTGCATATACTTGTATGACTTTCATGGTATATTTTTTGCACAGTCTAATGACAACAAATGCTGCTCTGTCAGATACACTGCTGAATTTAACAATGTTGTCAGCAAGATTTCTATTAATTAGAAATCCTACACCACTAACTCTTTCATTTTCCTTTCCTCTGTGGTAAAATAGGTGTTTGCTGTCTTCGAGCTGAATTACTTTTTCTTCTTTTCCGCGGATCTCACTCAAACCTACAATATCCCAACTAATGTTTTCCAGTTCAGTCATCAGGTTATTAAGTTTGTAATCATCTGGGAGGCTTCTTACATTGTATGAATAGATTTTCATCGATTTCAGTTTCTTTAACATCAAAGAGTCTCTCTCTCTCTCTCTCTCTCTCTCTGTATATATATATATATATATATATATATATATATATATATATATATATATATATATATATATATATATATATATATATATATATATCATTTCCTGCGGCATCCCACGGGATGCATACGGCCTCGATGAACTCTCTCCACCAATATTTGTCTCTTGCCATCTCCTTCAGGTCCCACCAATAGACCTGTGGTAGGAGGGGGGGAATCGCCACCGGAAGTGGGACAAAATTTCATCCTACTTTTCTAGATCAATTTGTTGCGTAGATTACGAATCTGAAAGGTGATCAGCAAGGTTCTGGGGCGTTTCTGAGATATTAAGGGTCAAAGGTCAACAAAGGTAAAAATTAAACAATTGTAAAACTCTATTACATAACTAATTCTGAAACCTAAAATGCATTTTTTTTATGACTCTCTTATGCTTCCAGCCATCTAATCTGTATAAAACAACAAAACAATTCTCTGTAGTGGCTGACATTAACTCAAAGGTCAAAGGTCAACACATAACAATTGGTGCAAATACTGATACTATATTCATTTAAATGATGATTAAACCCATGACCTTTTATAATGATTTCCATTGACCAGATTCATTATGTACATAAAAATGTGGTCTAGAAAAGCTGAACGATATTTTGTTCCTCATCCAGCAGTAATTTTCCCTACTACTACAGGATTATTGCAATTTAAATTTTGGTCTGTAAAGTCCCGTTGAAAATGTATGTGCGGCATTTTTTGTTTCTGTCCTCCTAATGTTGTTTTCTCTCTTTCCAGGATGCAAACAGTGAAAGAACACAATATGACTGACCAGAGGATCTGTGTTGTTCATTACAATCACCTGAGAAGTGGCAAATTGACTAGCCTGACAAATGAAACGTTACAATGCTTACACCAGGCGAAGGATGCCAGGAATGAACTAGGCAGTGACAATGCACATACACTTCAGGCTGAAGCAGTACCTGATGCTCTGGACTCCAACATTCACTGTGACCACATGGATTGCTACAAAAAATTCACGAAAGCAATATCAGTCAGAAATGCAAAACAAAAAAGGGAGGCAGAAGCTGAAGAAAAACCCCTCGCAAGAAAAAAGCGAAATGTGGAGTTGAGTAATAACAGGGGTATGTTCCCAAAGAAGTGCATGAATCCAAATTGTGGTACAGCAAAACCCATTAAAGTTAATGGGGAAAAACAAGATAGCAGTGATCCAGACGAAGTCAGCGTGTGACACAATCAGGCAAGCTGCAAACCTGAAAAATGATTCTGAGATGATGTTGGCAATAGAGGGCCAGGATCTCATCGCAAAAGAATTTATGATGCACAGAATGTGTTACAAAGATTATACACGGATATGCTCAAAACCACCCATTGCTGCTGCACCAAATGATCAACAACAGTGTCAAACGAACTCTAGTGAACTGTTTTCATTCGTTGAAAATCATATAATTGGCTGTAAACAGTCTGCATCTATGAAGCTCTTGACTGAAATATATGGACTTAATGATGATGATACAAGGCTACGAGCCAAAGTGAAAAAGAAACTAGAGGACCATTTTCCAGGAGATCTCCTTTTCGTCAGTGTGGCTTACCATCAGCCACTCATGGTAATCAGTCAGAAAGTGTTATCGAATAGCACCCTATCTATGTATGTACAAGAAAGCCAGGATTTTATTCTTGGAGAGGCGGCAAATATATTACAGATGGCCATAAAAACAATGATAGAAAGAGCTGTAGATCTACCTTGGCCTCCAACTAGTGATTCCTTAGGAGCACTAAGCCGGAGATCCCCCGAATGTCTGATAAACTTTCTAATGAAAGTGATACAACCACAATCCACACATCATGCAGCGAGTAATGAATCACGGAAGCTTGCTGAGTCTTTCTCTCAAGATTTGATCTATGCCTACTCCAATGGAAAGTTTCTAACACTAAAATATACTCTGCTAGGAATTGGGCTACACAACATGACAGGAATGAAAAATATAGTCTCTATTCTGGGAAGATTGGGGCATTCCATTAGTTATAATCAAGTTCGACTAATTGAAACGGCACAGGCTGAACTAGCTCAACAACTGGCAGACAGGGGAAGTTGCCTACCTCTGACTCCATCTTCTGCGAGCAACACTATTCTAACATATTTCTGGTGGGACAATTTTGACTGTATGAAGGAAAACAATGTAGGAAGTATTCACACGACTCATGGAATTGCATTCCAGGAAAGAGACTCACAACCAGTGCCACAACCAACACCTGAAATTCAACCATCAAAGCGACGGACCATCGAAAGAACTGTAGCTGTGCTTCCCCAAAGAAAGATAAATCCACACACAAACCCGTCTATGTTTCTTCATTTTTCCGGAAGGGGAAGAAAACTTGGTGAAAAGTGATAAAAGATGAAAATTTGCTGAAAGTATTTGCAGAACTGGGTAATGAGCAACATCTCTCCAATGTAGTTTTGGATGGACTTCAAAGAAGTACTTGTGCAGGCTACAATCAAAGGAGATGCAAACGAGTTAATGACGCCAGAGCTACTATTTTTTGGAATCGCTTTCATGACGGCAAGGTAGCTGATATGCCTCCTTTACCACCATGTGAATCGGCACTGGCCTTGCATGCAGCTCGAAGTAACTATGTGGCCAGGATGTGGCGTTTGGCTCACAGAGCCCTGCTATTCTTGGATACTCCAGCGAATCATGGGTGGAATGAGGATTTATCGATCCATTGAGTTGACATAGCGTATCCTGCAGATGTTGTCGAACTTCTGTGTAATAATGCTGATGAAGGTAGTGAGGACGAATTATCAGACTACAGTGAAGACAGTGATGGTGACGAAATGTTAGACTAACTTCAGAGTAGTGGATGAGTGTACTGCTACCAATAACTTTAGATATGGTAGGTGTAATTACATGTACAGTAGATTCATCTGACTATCTTAGGTTTTTCCATACAAAGGCATCATTAATTTGAGCAAGATAGCGAAGTTTGTGAGGATATAGTATCAGTACTTGCACCAAATGTTATGTGTTGACTTTTGACCTTTGAGTTAATGTCAGCCACTACAGAGAATTGTTTTGTTGTTTTATACAGATTAGATGGCTGAAAGCATAAGAGAGTCAAAAAAAATGCATTTTAGGTTTCAGAATTAGTTATGTAATAGAGTTTTACAATTGTTTAATTTTTACCTTTGTTGACCTTTGACCCTTAATATCTCAGAAACGCCCCCGAACCTTGCTGATCACCTTTCAGATTCGTAATCTACGCAACAAATTGATCTAGAAAAGTAGGATGAAATTTTGTCCCACTTCCGGTGGCGATTCCCCCCCTCCTACCACCGGACTACAACACTCCTCTCCTGCTTCTCTTTTCATTGTCCTCAAACCTCGGCCTACCTGTATCTCTTCTTCCTCTAGCAGTCCACTCTGGCACATCCTATATTAAACTGCCTTCTTTTCTGTATGTGTCCCAACCACTTCCAGCGAGACAGTCTCACATATTCATTAACTGGTTCCACTCTCGTAATATCCCTTACTCTTTCATTTGTAACTCTGTCTTGCCACTTTATCCCAAGAATCCTTCTCAGTATTTTATTCTCAAATCCTAATACTTTCTGATCTGTTGCAATTGTACTCACACACACACACACACACACACACACACACACACACACACACCCCGCTCGCTGGTGCAGTGGTAACGTTCTCGCTTGCCATCTGGTAGACAGGAGTTCGCGCCTCGCTCAGGTTGCGAAAAGTTTCACTGACGAAGTGGGTGGTTACTGTTCCCCTTGAGCAAGGGGACAGGTGTGTGTGTGTGTGTGTGTGTGTGTGAAGGTCACAGCCTTGCCCTTAGATCGGACTATATGAGCTCTCAGCTCCCTTCCGGGAGGGTAAAAGCTGACGATCACGACCATCAAGTGATCCTGACCGACCCGGTGAATTACACACACACACACACACACACACATATATATATATATATATATATATATATATATATATATATATATATATATATATATATATATATATATATATATACTCGTATAGCTAGCAGTATCTATATCTATACTGGTCTCTCTCTCTCTCTCTCCCTTTATATATATATATATATATATATATATATATATATATATATATACTAGAATGTCAGTGTCTGCCTGTCTGTTGTCTTCTATCGAAACTAAGGGAATGCACATAGCATTTTATACACAGCTCTAGCGGGTGCACAATATTGCAGCAAATTTATGTATGTACAATGCAGTTGGAATATTTTGCAAAACATTACTGAATTTGCTAAATGCTGGATTTTCTTAGTGTCCTTCCGTTGGCCCAAATTGACATTACACGTTATTGGTGCGTCTAGGGACACTTTTCGGAGAGATAAAGCAGAGCAGGCTGGGCCAGTGGCTCAGGCAAGATGTGCAGTCACTTTTTATAAAACAAAATCGTTCGCAGGCCGAATGGTAATCGCCCGCCAAAATATGTTGTGTCAAAAGTTCGAGTTACAAACCAAATCTGAAGAAAACCGCAAAACGCTACAGAATTAAATCACTGTGTTTTACAAAAAAACAATCCGTATTAATATATGATGAAATGTGCAGGGGCCTATTATTTTTAGTATAATAATAGGCTTCTGCACATTCCAGTAGTTGCTATTTCCTGAAAGGTTGGTGAAAAATCATGCATAACTTTTCGAGCTATTTTGGTAAGTGATAGACTACATGCAAACACAGACACACATCGTCATAAACTATATCGTCTCGCCTTGCTAAAGAAGGGAGATAAATATGAGGGTAAGGTTATCAGAACATAACTGGGATTATCTGATGAATCATATAGACCATATAATACACACACACACACACACACACACACACACACACACACACACACACACACACATATATATATATATATATATATATATAGATATATATATATATATATATATATATATATATATATATACATATATGAAAAACACCAACGTAATCAGTAACATCGTTAATAAACTGGTGGTTTCGACAACTCGTTTGTCATTTTCTAACCAATAGAAAATACAATAAAATCAAAGTAAACACCATGTCTATGACAAAAATACGAGAACTTAAGAAAAAACCAAGGTAAAACACCATGTCTGATAAAAATACGTGAAGAATTATTATGATAAGATGAAATATATCATTCATAGCTAACGTTGGTGGGATGCGACTAAGTACAAAGGAAAAAAAAAAAAAACATGTGATAAGACAATACATAAGTCAAACCTTAACCCGTAAGCTTTGAAATACCCATATCTGGACATTCTTGCGTGCGTGCGATACACCCACATCTGGCCCGGACTTACTTCCCAAAGTGGGACAGATTGGAGGTCACAGCGACACCTGTCAACCCCTTCTCACCGTCTCCCTGGTCACCTGCCAGTCACGATGGAAGGTGAATGTAGCGAGCAGTGACGGGAGTATTCTACCTCCAACCATACTGTTTCAGTACATGCTATGTTCTATGTTATATTTTTATGGCTAGGAGAGTCTGAATGTATAAAAAATAAATAAATAATAGCTAAGATATATATATATATATATATATATATATATATATATATATATATATATATATATATATATATATATATATATATATATATATATATATATATATATAACATTTCAGGTTCTTCAAACTCGTGTAATTTTCCCGAGGAAAATTAACTCATTTTCCTCAGGTAAATGACACGAGTTTGTATAAAAAAAAAAAAAAATCAATCATAAAACTAAATGATAAAAACCCTCGATGCACTTCCATAGCCAACCACCTTTGTCATCATTCAGTCGTTTACCACTGAGCTACCATGGCCCTTGGAAATGAAAGACATTCAGACCATAGTTTCCCATATGCCTTTCAGTAAAAAAAAAAAAAAAAAAAAAAAAAAAGTAATGAGACTCCTCAACCATTTGGCGATTTACGGCTAGATATTATGCCATGTACAGTTATGTGTCTATATGACCTGACGATAACCCTGTAATCCATATCCATGCTTATTACATTCAGTACTGTACAGTTTCAAATGAATCTGAGGAAGGCAGGATAATTTACCTGAACCTTGACCCCGCGTTATTGAAACCACCCTTTTATAAGTCACCACAGTATAATAATGACAGCATTTTAGCCAGCTGTTATCCCATTCATATGTGTGTGTGCCTATATGACTTGAACATAACTTTCATCCATATCCATGTCTTCTGTACTATACAATGTCAAAGGAATGCGAGGAATGCAGGAAATCTGAAACTTAACCCCGCTAAAGTGACAACCCCGATACATCACCCACAATATTTGAACATTATGCTTCCTCGACCTCATCCGACCACAGATTGTTAGTCATCTTCTATAATCACATCTCATGAGTATGGAAATAGATTTATTAGACAAAGGAAATAGGTGCAATTCACACTGCACACTTGATTTCCGGCAGCCCCGCCTTCGTCCGTTTATCCCTTACTCTTACCTGTCCTGTGGTGACCTGAGCGAGCCCCATCTTTGTCTCCTATCTCCCACCGGTGTTCTCTCTCTCTCTCTCTCTCTCTCTCTCTCTCTCTGGTTTTTATTATCACCAGTGGTTTTGACAAACTTTATTGCCTTATTTTTTCACGGTACACATCAGCCTCTTAATCAGTACACCCGATTTTCCCTCTATGCTTTGTTTGTTTATCCACACCCACATTTTTCATTTATCTATCTATCTGTCCGTATCTATATCTATATATCTATCTATTTCTCTCTCTCTCTCTCTCTCTCTCTCTCTCTCTCTCAGTCTGTGTGTGTGTGTGTGTGTGTGTGTGTGTGTCAGAGCACGGGCGTTTTGCATGAGGGGCGTGGTGTAGCCAGTGAACTTTTTTTCTTGTTTTTCACAGTACACATGAGCTTTTTTATCAGAATTCCTCCTCTTTCCCCCATGGTTTGTGTTTGCACCGACTTACACAGTTTAGTGACTGCTCAGGACACACACACACACACACACACACACACACACACACACACACACACACACATACTCTGTAAGTACATACTCTGTTCATTTAGTATTACAAAATGGATACATACTTCAGTAAAACAAATTTGGAAAAGAAAAGGGATAAAAGTAAAAAGCAAAATGATGATTTCTACCAAGAACTGATTGAAGTGGAGACTCACAATAGACTGGTTGAACGTGTACACAAACTAGAAATGGCTTTCAAAAATGAAATTGATGAAATAAAGAAGCAAATGCACTTGCAAAAGGAAGAGATAGAAAAACTAGGAAGGGAGGCCAATAAGAAAGACACAACCATCAGTGAACTAACAGTGGAATTGAGAACGCTTAGGAAGAAAGTGAGTGAAATGGCAAGTACAGTAGTCAATCACGAGAGTGTTATGGAAGAGTTAAAAAATGACACAGAGACAATTAGACAAGCAAGCAGTCTTATGGACCAGAGCTGTGATACTGAGGAGAAGATAACACAGGTGAATGAAGCTGTGCAAAGCTACAAAAATGATGTAGAAACCACGTATGCTGAAATGGTGAAAGTAAAGAAAGACTTAGAAACAAGGGTGGAGGAAAAAAGCATTAAAAAGGAAGTGAAAAGAATAATCCAAAACAATCCAAAGTTAGTCAGAGATTCAGTAGAAATAAATAAATCAATAGTAATCACTGGTATAGAAGAGGAAGAAATTAAAAACAAGATCACTAGAGACAAAAAGGAGATGGCAAATGTAATGAGCTTACTGAAAGAAGTATCAGAGGAAATCTGTAGTAAAGACATAGAGGAACACAAAAGGTTATGGAAATACGAGAAAAGCAAGACAAGACCTCTAAAGGTGACTTTCCAGAGTGTAAACACTGTGGAAGTGATACTAAAAAAATGCAAAGAATCTTATGGAAAAAGAGGAGTTCAAAAATGTTTGGATAAAAAGATGCCTAACACAAGAGGAACTGGAATTACTGAAAGAGAAAAGGGAGGAAGCAAAAACAAAAATTGAGGGAAGATCAGAAGAGGAGAAGAAGAATTTTTTTAACAAAGTAATAGGATTACAGGTACGAAAGTGGTACACAAACAGGATGGAAGAAAAAGGAGGAAGTTAGTAGAACCATGTCATGACAAGTATATAAACAAGATGATAAAGTTGATGTACTCAAATGTGGATGGAATGGTATCTAAATTACTAGAGATGAATGATTATGTCAGAGAAAATGAACCACAAATAATATGCCTAACTGAGACAAAATTAACTCCAAGGATATCCAATGACATACTAAACTTAGAGGAATACAATATATGGAGAAGAGACAGAAATTTAAATAAAGGAGGAGGAATTATAATATTAACTAAGAAAAATCTAAAAGTCAAGGAAATAAACCTAGATAAACCATCACAAGTAGAACTGATTGCAGTAGAGATCGACACATCTAAAGGTAAAGTAATTGTAGCCAATTTGTATATGCCACCCAGATCAAACACATGGGAAAGAGACGAATATGAGGACCTGGCAGAGAGTAAAATTCAGAGTATAAGATCCTTGCTACATAAAATGGAAGAGAAATCGGAAAGAATTATACTAACTGGGGACTTCAATACAAATATAAATTGGAATACTCTAGATATAAATAGCCAAGAAAGCTGTTGGGACCAAAAGCTCCTGGATCTCGTACAAGAGATTTTCTTAACGCAACATGTGAGGGAAACCACTAGAAAAAGAGGACTTGATGTACCTTCAGTGCTAGATCTAATATTTACTAGGCAAGAAAATGACATTGACAGTTTAATATATCACCCTCCACTCGGCAAAAGCGATCATGCAGTACTAAATTATAACTTCAGGACAGCATATGACATAGTAAACATCAATGACAGTTACAAAAAGAGCCTAAACTATAAAAAGGGAAATTATCAAGACCTAAAGAAGTATTTCTTAGAAGTTGATTGGGAAAATGAGCTTAGAGAACAAGATTTAAATACTGTATATAAAAAATTTTGTGAATTTTATGAAATAGGAGTCCAGAAGTACATCCCACAGCACAAAGAAGCAGATAAGAAAATACAGAAATGGCTCAATACAGAATGTAAAAAATCAAAAGAGAGAAGAGATTTGTTGTGGAATAGATAAAGAAGACACAATAGTGAAAGGGCGTATTATAATTACAAACAGGCAAGAAACGACTATACAAGAATAAGGAGAGAAGCCCAAAAACAATTTGAGGAGGATATAATAAATAAAAGTAGTGATCAACCAAAGCTGTTTTACAGCTATATCAGAAGCAAAACCAAAGTAAAAGATATAATACAATCCATTACGGACGAGGGAATCACTTATACACAAGAGAAAGATATTTGTGAAGCACTAAATAAGAATTTCCAATTAGTTTTTACAGAAGAAAAAAATTTTGAGTGGGACTATGTGGAACACCCATGTCCACACATACTACCAGATATACAAATAGCAGAAAAAGTAATACAGGAGGAGTTAAGTAGATTAGACAGAGGAAAAACAAGTGGTCCTGATGAAATTTCATGTTGGGTGTTACGAGAATGTGGAAAGGAGTTAAGTAAACCATTATTTTTAATTTTCAAGAAATCCTTGAGTCATGGGAAACTACCTGATATTTGGAAAAAAAAAAAAAGCAAATATAGTCCCCTTATTCATGAAAGGAAATAGACAAAATCCTCTCAACTACCGACCAGTATCACTGACCAGTGTTGTAAGCAAGGTATTAGAAAAACTTATAAGAAAAACTTAGGTAAATCATCTAGAAGAACACAGTATGATAACAGAAAGACAGTTTGGTTTCAGAAGAGGAAAATCATGTGTTACTAATCTGTTGAGCTACTATGACAGAGTAACAAACACAATACAGGAAAGGGAAGGATGGGTGGACAGTATCTATTTAGATTTCAAGAAAGCTTTTGACACAGTGCCACACCAAAGACTTTTATGGAAACTGTACCATCAAGGAGGAATTCGAGGCAAACTGTTTTGTTGGATGCAAGACTTTCTCATAAAAAGAGAAATGAGGACAGTACTAAGAGGAAACTACTCATCATGGAAAGAAGTGACTAGTGGAGTACCACAGGGTTCGGTGCTGGCACCAGTCATGTTTTTAGTGTACATAAATGATATAAACAGTAACACTGGAAATGAGAGCTATCTGAATATGTTTGCAGATGATGCAAAAATACAAAGGAGAATTACTAGCACAGACTCTTGTAGGGAGCTACAAGAAGAATTAAATAAACTTCATGAATGGAGTAGTATATGGCAAATGGAATTCAATGTGGACAAGTGTCATGTAATCAAGTTTGGTAAAAGTGGAAAAAGACCTGATTGGGATTATAAGTTAGGAAATAAAACCGTATACACATCAGAAAGAGAGAAAGACCTAGGTGTGATTATCAATAACAGACTATCTCCGGCTGACCACATCAGCGAGAAGGTACGGAACATGTATATACTGCTTGCAAATATGAGAATAGCATTCACATACATAAATGAAGACATGCTAAGAAGGATAATAACATCATTCATTAGACCAACCCTGGAATATGCATCAGTAGTCTGGAGTCCTCATCTCAAAAAGCATATAGACAAGATTGAAAAAGTTCAAAGGGCCGCTACAAGATGGATACCAAGCTTAAGGGACCTAAGCTACGAAGAAATACTAAATAAACTGAATCTACCAACACTACAGGAGAGAAGGAAAAGAGGTGACATGATAATGCTATATAAGTGCATATCAAGAAAGGAGAAAATAGACATAAATGATTCCTTAACATATGGAGAAGCATCAGCAAGAGGACACTGCAAAAAACTGCATAAGAAGAGAGGTGATAAAGACGTAAGGAAATTCAGTTTCCCAAACAGAGCAATTGATCAATGGAATGCACTACCGAATGAAATAGTGTGTGCCAAAACAATTCACAAATTTAAGGATATGTACGATAAATATGGTCTAACACACGGGACAGTACGAGCTTGACTCATTCCTGTAACGATAAAATTAGGTAAGAACAATTAGGTAAGAACACACATTCTCAGTGTCTGACAAACATCCCATCCAAGAGACATCGCTTTGGCATCAAACTGTTTGTGGTGTGTGACTGTGAGACAGGAGCTTGACATGATCGTGTGCACAGGCACACAAATATACCAAAGGTCAGCAAGAAAGACCCCATGGGCACGTCTGGTGCTGTCGTCAAAAAGACGATTGTAGACTACATGGGTAGGGATCATATTCTTTACACTGATGGTTGGTATATTTTTAGCCCAGTTCTCTGTCGGTTCCTACCTAACAAAACTGGGTCATGTGGAACTGTACGAACATGCAGGAAGTATGCCAAAGTTCAATGGAGAGAAGACCCTGCTTGGTACCCCAGTTTGAGTGATACACCAGATGATGAAGAGCAGCTCAAGCCCACCACGAGAGAAGCCGGAAGCAACGAAAGGGACGAAAAAGGAGGGACCTATTCATCTAGAGCGAGAAGTTGGGCAAGGTTGTCAATTTGAGGTGGAATGACAGGCGTGCAATGCACTTACTCTATGTGTGTGTGTGTGTGTGTGTGTGTGTGTGTATAAGTGTTGTATAGGTGGGTATGAATCTGGGTGAAGAGAGGAGAAAGGATGGATGGGAAGGAAAGAGGGGTGATGTTTTGCGTTCGGGAGGGGGGGGGGGATGAGGAAACTCAAAACATCACCCCTCTTTCCTTCCCATCCATCATTTCTCCTGTCTTTACCCGGATTCTTACCCACCTATACAACACTTGTATGCACACACACACACACACACACACACACACACACACACACACACACACACACACTGTACTGTCTTTGCATATACTGTACAGTACATTATAATAACCTCATGTAATAATATACTTGTATCAGTAGTACTTTCTTTCCAGGTCCTTTGTATGCTAATTTATGTACTACAAGTCATTTGTATATTTGTCATACTACTCAATTTCATGTTTTGTAGTTTCTATTATCGATAGTACTTTCTTTACAGACCTTTCTTATCTTGTTAGGACTCCATATTATAATTACAAATCATAATAGATAGATAGATAGAGAGACAGATAGAAGCAGGGAGTCAGATGATGAGAAGGTATTGTGTCTACGAGAATCGAGCAATGCTAAACATGCTTACACACTCTTAACTCAAGGAATGCTTTATAGGCACACGACAGCGCCTAGTGACCATACACACACATACACACATACTCACACACAGGCTTCTAGAACTTTCCACTCACAAGGAACACACGTGATACGTCTCCTGTTTCACCAGAATTTAGGAAAGAGAGGGCAGAAAGAAGCTAGCCATAGAACAGACAGGTCGCAGGGAGAAGGGCTTAGCAACTTGAGAGAGAGACAGAGAGAGCGAGACAGAGAGATAGCTAGCGGGACTCTACTTTTATACTTCGCTCTGTGTGAGAGACTTGTTAATATTTCCAATACAAATAAAAATAGTCCCATACTATTCTTTACCTCTCCTGTCACTACATGACAAATGGAAAAGAAGATTAACTACTCACGAAGCTATTCAAGTATAACAACCGCTCGTCCACAAGTCTAATATATATATAACTTCTCTACAAATAAATACAAAGTTTTTATGACATTTGGTAGCAGCGAACGTATACGAACCTCGTCTACGAATCAACAGTGAATTCCTACAAAATAGCAAGATTGAAAACAAAAAAATACCTCTCACAACCAACAACTTACAACCAGCTCCTGACAGTATTCTCTCCAACCAGCCCCTCCGTCTCCACGATCATCACGCTGATGTAGAAGTGATCACACGACGCCTTGCAAGTAGTTTAACAAAGTACTGATACAAACAATCTTGAAATTTCTACGACGAACCAGTGAACTACAACCATCTACAATCAACTACAAGTAACAACTCTATGAGTCGTCTGTATAATCTTCTACATGCACCTACAAGTAGCGGCAGTCTTCATCCTACAACGAGTAAATCACAAGAGAAAAGGACCGAGAAAACATCGACAAAGAAAAACAAAACAAACAAACGAAGAATGAGACACAGCTCATAACTCATAACCACCAGACCTCACCCTCCTATCTCTGCTACATCCACTCAACCTCCACCGCTTACGCAGGAGTCAAGAGGTCAAGACGACGAAGCAAATACCAAGTCCGTATTCACAACTCATCTTACTCACTCGTCTTCACTCAAGTTACTCATCGCTACTTATTCACTCACCACAGCTACCAGTGTGGGAAGTCGACGTCATCATGCGTGCTTGCTGAAAAGACGCCACGTCGGTCAACACACCACCCGCACCACCACTCACACCATTCCCACCACGGTAAAAATTAGTGAGTTACATAGTTACTTCATTTATACAATACACAGTGATAGACAATAAGCTTCTGCACAAACATATAAAACGTGTTGTATAGTTACAGCTTAAATACACATACTTACTTCAGTTATCTGCATAACTCAAACACTAAATAATCACCAACAATAAATATTCTACACTGTATATATTCATTCATTTATTATAACATTTATTTACTACCAACGAGTGTTACCATTTATACCTACATAAAATACGTGTTACATACATACAGCTATACATTATTATATCTACAAAGTGATAAAGAAAATATACCATCACAGTTACTCAGTGAGCAATTAAAAGAACTGTATTAAACATTTATTAATTAAAGCTACCTAGTGGAAACATATAAATTAAGTTACAAGGTAAACTAGAGAAAAAAAAATGGCCAACACAAATGACGTTAGCAAGAGTGAACATCTTCAACACAATCGTGAAGACAATGATTTCCACACAGTACTGACACACATATTACCCACGATAGGTACAAGTGAACAAGAAGTCAGTGTATATAGTTAATACTGTATATAGTGTATATATATTTTTTTATATAAAATAACAAAATATGGGACTATAATATATCATTTTCAGTAATACCTGTGCAATATAAACTAAACTTTAAAAAAGTATCCCAAGGAAATTAGCCAGTAATTATGCAACCATGAACAACATAGAAAAAGCATACACAAGCGAAGAAAAACAAACTATAGAAAATCAATACATACAAAAAAAAAAAAAAAGTAAGAAAGAAAAAAGAGAGAAATAGAGTAAGATCACATAACAAACAAATGAAAATAAGTGTAAGTGTTACTACATATGCCAAAATACCACATAAACTACAAAAAAAAAAAAAAAAGCAAATTGTCTCCACAAGCAAGTGGCATGGCACATCATCACTATCATCGACCGCAGCATGACCGGATTCATATGTCAGGACTGCAGTTATTACAATTATGTAACTACAAACGATATGTAACAATTATGTAACTCCATATTATAATTATGTAACGACAAACGATTGCATTATGTTACACTTGCTACAATTATGTAACTACAAACAATATGTACCAATTTATGTAACAGTTGCATTAACAATATGTAACTTTTATGTAACTTTAACTACAATTATGTACCTACAAACGATATGTAACAATTATGTAACGACAAACGATTGCATTATGTTACACTTTGCCAGTTATGTAACATTTGCATTAACAAGATGTAACTTTTATGTAACTTTAACTACAGTTATGTAACTACAAACAATATGTACCATTTATGTAACAGTTGCATTAACAAGATGTAATTTTATGTAACTTTAACTACAATTATGTACCTACAAACGATATGTAACAATTATGTAACGACAAACGATTGCATTATGTTACACTTTGCCAATTATGTAACAGTTGCATTAACAAGATGTAACTTTTATGTAACTTTAACTACAATTATGTAACTACAAACAATATGTACCATTTATGTAACAGATGCATTAACAAGATGTAACTTTTATGTAACTTTAACTACAATTATAAGGCCAAGACACTTATGTAACAGTTGCATTAACAAAATGTAACTACAATTATAAGGCCAACACAGTTATGCATTTCACTACAATAACCCAAGTACATACTGTATTACAGTTAAATAATTTACTTTTAATGCATTTATTCAAATATGTATACAACTTGTTTAAAATGTAATATTACTGAATAATCACTATTTACTATAAATATTATATGTATACAATATTCATACAATTATGTTACTTTTACAATATTATGTATTTCACTTAATTAGCTTATAAGTTCATTATAATGTGTATATAATATGTATTAATATGTTATGAATAGATGGGAAGTTGTTGAATGCTGTGAAGAGTATGTACGATGGTGCGAAGGCTGCAGTGCGTGTGGATGGTGAACTAAGTGAATTTTTCTCTTTGAAAGTTGGGCTGAAACAGGGATGTGTCATGTCTCCATGGTTGTTCAATCTGTACATGGATGGGGTAATAAAAGAGGTACAAGGTAGGGTAGTGGATGTTGGAGTGGCCTTGGTGAGAGAGGATAGTGTTTGGAAACTCCCTGTTCTGTTGTTTGCAGATGATACTGTGTTGTTGAGTGAAGACGAAGGGGAGCTGCAAGGCTTGGTGGATGAGTTTGAGAGAGTGTGTAAGAAACGGAATCTAAAGGTGAATGTAGGGAAGAGTAAAGTGATGGTCTTTGAGGAGGTGAAGTCAGTGAATGTACAGCGAGCTTGGATGGTGAGGAATTGGAAAATGTGAGTACGTTTAAGTACTTGGGTAGTGTGATGAGTAAGGATGGAGGTTTGGAAGGTGAAGTGCTTGAAAGGGTACAGCAGGGAAGAAAGGTTGCTGGTTCCTTGAAAGCAGTGATAAGAAACAGGGAAGTGAGCATGGAAGTGAAAAAGTTACTACATGACAGTATTGTGATACCAACTCTAACGTACGGAAGTGAAGCTTGGACGTTGTTGGAAGGACACAAGTCAAGAGTGAGAGCAGTGGAAATGAGTTATTTAAGAGGAGCCTGTGGAGTCACATGGAGAGACAGGCTGACGAATGAGGATATAAAGGAGCGTTGTGGTGTGGATGTGGATGTGATAGGAAGCGTTATGAGGAACACTCTGAGGTGGTTTGGCCATGTGGAGAGGATGGAGGGTGAAAGACTGACGAAGAGAGTGTATGTGAGTGAGGTGGAGGGGGAAAGAGGGAGGGGGAGGCCGAGGATGAGATGGAGAGATGGGGTGGAGAGGTATATGAGAGAGGTGTGTGAGTTGGGAGCAGGGGAGTGAAATGGCGGGGGACAGGGCGACTTGGAGGCGATTTGTTTGTGGCCACCCCAAACGGGATTGAGGCGTCTGGCAATAGATAGATAGATAGATGTTATGACTATTAACTGTCAATGGTACGCCATTTTCGCGTGACCGAGCAATATGTTAGGACTCCATATTATAATTACAAATCATAATAGACAGATAGATAGAGAGACAGATAGAAGCAGGGAGTCAGATGATGAGAAGATATTGTGTCTACGAGAATCGAGCAATGCTAAACATGCTTACACACTCTTAACTCAAGGAATGCTTTATAGGCACACAACAGCGCCTAGTGACCATACACACACATACACACATACTCACACACAGGCTTCTAGAACTTTCCACTCACAAGGAACACACGTGATACGTCTCCTGTTTCACCAGAATTTAGGAAAGAGAGGGCAGAAAGAAGCTAGCCATAGAACAGACAGGTCGCAGGGAGAAGGGCTTAGCAACTTGAGAGAGAGACAGAGCGAGCGAGACAGAGAGATAGCTAGCGGGACTTTACTTTTATACTTTGCTCTGTGTGAGAGACTTGTTAATATTTCCAATACAAATAAAAATAGTCCCATACTATTCTTTACCTCTCCTGTCACTACATGACAAATGGAAAAGAAGATTAACTACTCACGAAGCTACTCAAGTATAACAACCGCTCGTCCACAAGTCTAATATATATATAACTCCACTACAAGTAACTACAAGGGGCTACAAAGTCTTTTATGACAATCTATCTGTCTATTGCCAGACGCCATAATCCCATAAGGGGTGACCATTTGACTCTGATTTAGTTGTTTTACGAGGGGCACTAACCCTCCACCAACCCACTTAATGACACGTAAAGAGCACGTATAGTTTGGTTATATGGTTACCACCTAGCGTTGCAAATGGTTTCTTGGCTTACAGAAAACCATTAGACTGTCACTCAACGTAAAGCCACCTGTAAAGGAAAGAAAAGCAATAAGAAGTGACAAAAAAGATGGGAGAAATAGGAAGAGAGGAGGGCAGGCACAGAAAAAGAATGATAAAGGCTAAGGAAGAAGTAGGCAGCACTACATCAAGTGAGTGGATGATGGTCGCCACAACCTACCAAATTATATACAAGTCTGTAAGTCACTGCTATGTTTGTCATACTATTCAGTTTTGTTATGTTTTATACTTCATGTTATCATGACCCATTTTGTGCTACCTTATTTACTACGAGTCTTTTTTATGTTTTATTTGGCATACTGTTCCCATACATGTTATGTTCTGTGTTATATTTTTATTTCACGATTTACAGCAAGCTATAATCCCATGTATAGTTATGTGTCTATATGACCTGACGATAACCCTGTAATCCATATCCATGCTTATTACATTCAGTACTGTACAGTTTCAAGTGAATCTGAGGAAGGCAGGATAATTTACCTGAACCTTGACCCCGCGTTATTGAAACCACCCTTTTATAAGTCACCACAGTATAATAATGATAGCATTTTAGCCAGCTGTTATCCCATCCATATGTATGTGTACCTATATGACTTGAACATAACTTTCATCCATATCCATGTCTTCCGTACTATACAATGTCAAAGGAATGCGAGGAATGCAGGAAATCTGAAACTTAACCCCGCTAAAGTGACAACCCCGATACATCACCCACAATATTTGAACATTATGCTTCCTCGACCTCATCCGACCACAGATTGTTAGTCATCTTCTATAATCACATCTCATGAGTATGGAAATAGATTTATTAGACAAAGGAAATAGGTGCAATTCACACTGCACACTTGATTTCCGGCAGCCCCGCCTTCGTCCGTTTATCCCTTACTCTTACCTGTCCTGTGGTGACCTGAGCGAGCCCCATCTTTGTCTCTTATCTCCCACCGGTGTTCTCTCTCTCTCTCTCTCTCTCTCTCTCTCTCTCTCTCTCTCTCTCTCTGGTTTTTATTATCACCAGTGGTTTTGACAAACTTTATTGCCTTATTTTTTCACGGTACACATCAGCCTCTTAATCAGTACACCCGATTTTCCCTCTATGCTTTGTTTGTTTATCCACACCCACATTTTTCATTTATCTATCTATCTGTCCGTATCTATATCTATATATCTATCTATTTCTCTCTCTCTCTCTCTCTCTCTCTCTCTCTCTCAGTCTGTGTGTGTGTGTGTGTGTGTGTGTGTGTGTGTCAGAGCACGGGCGTTTTGCATGAGGGGCGTTGTGTACCCAGTGAACTTTTTTCTTGTTTTTCACAGTGCACATTAGCTTTTTTTATCAGAATTCCCCCTCGTTCCCCCATGGTTTGTCTTTGCACCGACTTACACAGTTTAGTGACTGCTCAGGACACACACACACACACACACACACACACACACACACACACACATACTCTGTAAGTACATACTCTGTTCATTTAGTATTACAAAATGGATACATACTTCAGTAAAACAAATTTGGAAAAGAAAAGGGATAAAAGTAAAAAGCAAAATGATGATTTCTACCAAGAACTGATTGAAGTGGAGACTCACAATAGACTGGTTGAACGTGTACACAAACTAGAAATGGCTTTCAAAAATGAAATTGATGAAATAAAGAAGCAAATGCACTTGCAAAAGGAAGAGATAGAAAAACTAGGAAGGGAGGCCAATAAGAAAGACACAACCATCAGTGAACTAACAGTGGAATTGAGAACGCTTAGGAAGAAAGTGAGTGAAATGGCAAGTACAGTAGTCAATCACGAGAGTGTTATGGAAGAGTTAAAAAATGACACAGAGACAATTAGACAAGCAAGCAGTCTTATGGACCAGAGCTGTGATACTGAGGAGAAGATAACACAGGTGAATGAAGCTGTGCAAAGCTACAAAAATGATGTAGAAACCACGTATGCTGAAATGGTGAAAGTAAAGAAAGACTTAGAAACAAGGGTGGAGGAAAAAAGCATTAAAAAGGAAGTGAAAAGAATAATCCAAAACAATCCAAAGTTAGTCAGAGATTCAGTAGAAATAAATAAATCAATAGTAATCACTGGTATAGAAGAGGAAGAAATTAAAAACAAGATCACTAGAGACAAAAAGGAGATGGCAAATGTAATGAGCTTACTGAAAGAAGTATCAGAGGAAATCTGTAGTAAAGACATAGAGGAACACAAAAGGTTATGGAAATACGAGAAAAGCAAGACAAGACCTCTAAAGGTGACTTTCCAGAGTGTAAACACTGTGGAAGTGATACTAAAAAATGCAAAGAATCTTATGGAAAAAGAGGAGTTCAAAAATGTTTGGATAAAAAGATGCCTAACACAAGAGGAACTGGAATTACTGAAAGAGAAAAGGGAGGAAGCAAAAACAAAAATTGAGGGAAGATCAGAAGAGGAGAAGAAGAATTTTTTTTAACAAAGTAATAGGATTACAGGTACGAAAGTGGTACACAAACAGGATGGAAGAAAAAGGAGGAAGTTAGTAGAACCATGTCATGACAAGTATATAAACAAGATGATAAAGTTGATGTACTCAAATGTGGATGGAATGGTATCTAAATTACTAGAGATGAATGATTATGTCAGAGAAAATGAACCACAAATAATATGCCTAACTGAGACAAAATTAACTCCAAGGATATCCAATGACATACTAAACTTAGAGGAATACAATATATGGAGAAGAGACAGAAATTTAAATAAAGGAGGAGGAATTATAATATTAACTAAGAAAAATCTAAAAGTCAAGGAAATAAACCTAGATAAACCATCACAAGTAGAACTGATTGCAGTAGAGATCGACACATCTAAAGGTAAAGTAATTGTAGCCAATTTGTATATGCCACCCAGATCAAACACATGGGAAAGAGACGAATATGAGGACCTGGCAGAGAGTAAAATTCAGAGTATAAGATCCTTGCTACATAAAATGGAAGAGAAATCGGAAAGAATTATACTAACTGGGGACTTCAATACAAATATAAATTGGAATACTCTAGATATAAATAGCCAAGAAAGCTGTTGGGACCAAAAGCTCCTGGATCTCGTACAAGAGATTTTCTTAACGCAACATGTGAGGGAAACCACTAGAAAAAGAGGACTTGATGTACCTTCAGTGCTAGATCTAATATTTACTAGGCAAGAAAATGACATTGACAGTTTAATATATCACCCTCCACTCGGCAAAAGCGATCATGCAGTACTAAATTATAACTTCAGGACAGCATATGACATAGTAAACATCAATGACAGTTACAAAAAGAGCCTAAACTATAAAAAGGGAAATTATCAAGACCTAAAGAAGTATTTCTTAGAAGTTGATTGGGAAAATGAGCTTAGAGAACAAGATTTAAATACTGTATATAAAAAATTTTGTGAATTTTATGAAATAGGAGTCCAAAAGTACATCCCACAGCACAAAGAAGCAGATAAGAAAATACAGAAATGGCTCAATACAGAATGTAAAAAATCAAAAGAGAGAAGAGATTTGTTGTGGAATAGATAAAGAAGACACAATAGTGAAAGGGCGTATTATAATTACAAACAGGCAAGAAACGACTATACAAGAATAAGGAGGGAAGCCCAAAAACAATTTGAGGAGGATATAATAAATAAAAGTAGTGATCAACCAAAGCTGTTTTACAGCTATATCAGAAGCAAAACCAAAGTAAAAGATATAATACAATCCATTACGGACGAGGGAATCACTTATACACAAGAGAAAGATATTTGTGAAGCACTAAATAAGAATTTCCAATTAGTTTTTACAGAAGAAAAAAATTTTGAGAGGGACTATGTGGAACACCCATGTCCACACATACTACCAGATATACAAATAGCAGAAAAAGTAATACAGGAGGAGTTAAGTAGATTAGACAGAGGAAAAACAAGTGGTCCTGATGAAATTTCATGTTGGGTGTTACGAGAATGTGCAAAGGAGTTAAGTAAACCATTATTTTTAATTTTCAAGAAATCCTTGAGTCAAGGGAAACTACCTGATATTTGGAAAAAAAAAAAAGCAAATATAGTCCCCTTATTCATGAAAGGAAATAGACAAAATCCTCTCAACTACCGACCAGTATCACTGACCAGTGTTGTAAGCAAGGTATTAGAAAAACTTATAAGAAAAACTTGGGTAAATCATCTAGAAGAACACAGTATGATAACAGAAAGACAGTTTGGTTTCAGAAGAGGAAAATCATGTGTTACTAATCTGTTGAGCTACTATGACAGAGTAACAAACACAATACAGGAAAGGGAAGGATGGGTGGACAGTATCTATTTAGATTTCAAGAAAGCTTTTGACACAGTGCCACACCAAAGACTTTTATGGAAACTGTACCATCAAGGAGGAATTCGAGGCAAACTGTTTTGTTGGATGCAAGACTTTCTCATAAAAAGAGAAATGAGGACAGTACTAAGAGGAAACTACTCATCATGGAAAGAAGTGACTAGTGGAGTACCACAGGGTTCGGTGCTGGCACCAGTCATGTTTTTAGTGTACATAAATGATATAAACAGTAACACTGGAAATGAGAGCTATCTGAATATGTTTGCAGATGATGCAAAAATACAAAGGAGAATTACTAGCACAGACTCTTGTAGGGAGCTACAAGAAGAATTAAATAAACTTCATGAATGGAGTAGTATATGGCAAATGGAATTCAATGTGGACAAGTGTCATGTAATCAAGTTTGGTAAAAGTGGAAAAAGACCTGATTGGGATTATAAGTTAGGAAATAAAACCGTATACACATCAGAAAGAGAGAAAGACCTAGGTGTGATTATCAATAACAGACTATCTCCGGCTGACCACATCAGCGAGAAGGTACGGAACATGTATATACTGCTTGCAAATATGAGAATAGCATTCACATACATAAATGAAGACATGCTAAGAAGGATAATAACATCATTCATTAGACCAACCCTGGAATATGCATCAGTAGTCTGGAGTCCTCATCTCAAAAAGCATATAGACAAGATTGAAAAAGTTTAAAGGGCCGCTACAAGATGGATACCAAGCTTAAGGGACCTAAGCTACGAAGAAATACTAAATAAACTGAATCTACCAACACTACAGGAGAGAAGGAAAAGAGGTGACATGATAATGCTATATAAGTGCATATCAAGAAAGGAGAAAATAGACATAAATGATTCCTTAACATATGGAGAAGCATCAGCAAGAGGACACTGCAAAAAACTGCATAAGAAGAGAGGTGATAAAGACGTAAGGAAATTCAGTTTCCCAAACAGAGCAACTGATCAATGGAATGCACTACCGAATGAAATAGTGTGTGCCAAAACAATTCACAAATTTAAGGATATGTACGATAAATATGGTCTAAGACACGGGACAGTACGAGCTTGACTCATTCCTGTAAAGATAAAATTAGGTAAGAAGAATTAGGTAAGAACACACATTCTCAGTGTCTGACAAACATCCCATCCAAGAGACATCGCTTTGGCATCAAACTGTTTGTGGTGTGTGACTGTGAGACAGGAGCTTGACATGATCGTGTGCACAGGCACACAAATATACCAAAGGTCAGCAAGAAAGACCCCATGGGCACGTCTGGTGCTGTCGTCAAAAAGACGATTGTAGACTACATGGGTAGGGATCATATTCTTTACACTGATGGTTGGTATATTTTTAGCCCAGTTCTCTGTCGGTTCCTACCTAACAAAACTGGGTCATGTGGAACTGTACGAACATGCAGGAAGTATGCCAAAGTTCAATGGAGAGAAGACCCTGCTTGGTACCCCAGTTTGAGTGATACACCAGATGATGAAGAGCAGCTCAAGCCCACCACGAGAGAAGCCGGAAGCAACGAAAGGGACGAAAAAGGAGGGACCTATTCATCTAGAGCGAGAAGTTGGGCAAGGTTGTCAATTTGAGGTGGAATGACAGGCGTGCAATGCACTTACTCTATGTGTGTGTGTGTGTGTGTGTGTGTGTGTATAAGTGTTGTATAGGTGGGTATGAATCTGGGTGAAGAGAGGAGAAAGGATGGATGGGAAGGAAAGAGGGGTGATGTTTTGCGTTCGGGAGGGGGGGGGGTGAGGAAACTCAAAACATCACCCCTCTTTCCTTCCCATCCATCATTTCTCCTGTCTTTACCCAGATTCTTACCCACCTATACAACACTTGTATGCACACACACACACACACACACACACACACACACACACACACACACACTGTACTGTCTTTGCATATACTGTACAGTACATTATAATAAACTCATGTAATAATATACTTGTATCAGTAGTACTTTCTTTCCAGGTCCTTTGTATGCTAATTTATGTACTACAAGTCTGTAAGTCATTTGTATATTTGTCATACTACTCAATTTCATGTTTTGTAGTTTCTATTATCGATAGTACTTTCTTTACAGACCTTTCTTATCTTGTTAGGACTCCATATTATAATTACAAATCATAATAGATAGATAGATAGAGAGACAGATAGAAGCAGGGAGTCAGATGATGAGAAGGTATTGTGTCTACGAGAATCGAGCAATGCTAAACATGCTTACACACTCTTAACTCAAGGAATGCTTTATAGGCACACGACAGCGCCTAGTGACCATACACACACATACACACATACTCACACACAGGCTTCTAGAACTTTCCACTCACAAGGAACACACGTGATACGTCTCCTGTTTCACCAGAATTTAGGAAAGAGAGGGCAGAAAGAAGCTAGCCATAGAACAGACAGGTCGCAGGGAGAAGGGCTTAGCAACTTGAGAGAGAGACAGAGAGAGCGAGACAGAGAGATAGCTAGCGGGACTCTACTTTTATACTTCGCTCTGTGTGAGAGACTTGTTAATATTTCCAATACAAATAAAAATAGTCCCATACTATTCTTTACCTCTCCTGTCACTACATGACAAATGGAAAAGAAGATTAACTACTCACGAAGCTATTCAAGTATAACAACCGCTCGTCCACAAGTCTAATATATATATAACTTCTCTACAAATAAATACAAAGTTTTTTTTATGACATTTGGTAGCAGCGAACGTATACGAACCTCGTCTACGAATCAACAGTGAATTCCTACAAAATAGCAAGATTGAAAACAAAAAAATACCTCTCACAACCAACAACTTACAACCAGCTCCTGACAGTATTCTCTCCAACCAGCCCCCTCCGTCTCCACGATCATCACGCTGATGTAGAAGTGATCACACGACGCCTTGCAAGTAGTTTAACAAAGTACTGATACAAACAATCTTGAAATTTCTACGACGAACCAGTGAACTACAACCATCTACAATCAACTACAAGTAACAACTCTATGAGTCGTCTGTATAATCTTCTACATGCACCTACAAGTAGCGGCAGTCTTCATCCTACAACGAGTAAATCACAAGAGAAAAGGACCGAGAAAACATCGACAAAGAAAAACAAAACAAACAAACGAAGAATGAGACACAGCTCATAACTCATAACCACCAGACCTCACCCTCCTATCTCTGCTACATCCACTCAACCTCCACCGCTTACGCAGGAGTCAAGAGGTCAAGACGACGAAGCAAATACCAAGTCCGTATTCACAACTCATCTTACTCACTCGTCTTCACTCAAGTTACTCATCGCTACTTATTCACTCACCACAGCTACCAGTGTGGGAAGTCGACGTCATCATGCGTGCTTGCTGAAAAGACGCCACGTCGGTCAACACACCACCCGCACCACCACTCACACCATTCCCACCACGGTAAAAATTAGTGAGTTACATAGTTACTTCATTTATACAATACACAGTGATAGACAATAAGCTTCTGCACAAACATATAAAACGTGTTGTATAGTTACAGCTTAAATACACATACTTACTTCAGTTATCTGCATAACTCAAACACTAAATAATCACCAACAATAAATATTCTACACTGTATATATTCATTCATTTATTATAACATTTATTTACTACCAACGAGTGTTACCATTTATACCTACATAAAATACGTGTTACATACATACAGCTATACATTATTATATCTACAAAGTGATAAAGAAAATATACCATCACAGTTACTCAGTGAGCAATTAAAAGAACTGTATTAAACATTTATTAATTAAAGCTACCTAGTGGAAACATATAAATTAAGTTACAAGGTAAACTAGAGAAAAAAAAATGGCCAACACAAATGACGTTAGCAAGAGTGAACATCTTCAACACAATCGTGAAGACAATGATTTCCACACAGTACTGACACACATATTACCCACGATAGGTACAAGTGAACAAGAAGTCAGTGTATATAGTTAATACTGTATATAGTGTATATATATTTTTTTATATAAAATAACAAAATATGGGACTATATTATATCATTTTCAGTAATACCCCTGCAATATAAACTAAACTTTAAAAAAAGTATCCCAAGGAAATTAGCCAGTAATCATGCAACCATGAACAACATATAAATAACGTACACAAGCGAAGAAAAACAAACTATAGAAAAACAATCCAAACAAAAAAAAAAAAAGTAAGAAAGAAAAAGATAGAACTTGAGTAAGATCACATACCAAACAAATGAAAATAAGTGTAAGTGTTACTACATATGCCAAAATACCACATAAACTACAAAAAAAAAAAAAAAAGCAAATTGTCTCCACAAGCAAGTGGCATGGCACATCATCACTATCATCGACCGCAGCATGACCGGATTCATATGTCAGGACTGCAGTTATTACAATTATGTAACTACAAACGATATGTAACAATTATGTAACTCCATATTATAATTATGTAACGACAAACGATTGCATTATGTTACACTTGCTACAATTATGTAACTACAAACAATATGTACCAATTTATGTAACAGTTGCATTAACAATATGTAACTTTTATGTAACTTTAACTACAATTATGTACCTACAAACGATATGTAACAATTATGTAACGACAAACGATTGCATTATGTTACACTTTGCCAGTTATGTAACATTTGCATTAACAAGATGTAACTTTTATGTAACTTTAACTACAGTTATGTAACTACAAACAATATGTACCATTTATGTAACAGTTGCATTAACAAGATGTAATTTTATGTAACTTTAACTACAATTATGTACCTACAAACGATATGTAACAATTATGTAACGACAAACGATTGCATTATGTTACACTTTGCCAATTATGTAACAGTTGCATTAACAAGATGTAACTTTTATGTAACTTTAACTACAATTATGTAACTACAAACAATATGTACCATTTATGTAACAGATGCATTAACAAGATGTAACTTTTATGTAACTTTAACTACAATTATAAGGCCAAGACACTTATGTAACAGTTGCATTAACAAAATGTAACTACAATTATAAGGCCAAAACACAGTTATGCATTTCACTACAATAACCCAAGTACATACTGTATTACAGTTAAATAATTTACTTTTAATGCATTTATTCAAATATGTATACAACTTGTTTAAAATGTAATATTACTGAATAATCACTATTTACTATAAATATTATATGTATACAATATTCATACAATTATGTTACTTTTACAATATTATGTATTTCACTTAATTAGCTTATAAGTTCATTATAATGTGTATATAATATGTATTAATATGTTATGAATAGATGGGAAGTTGTTGAATGCTGTGAAGAGTATGTACGATGGTGCGAAGGCTGCAGTGCGTGTGGATGGTGAACTAAGTGAATTTTTCTCTTTGAAAGTTGGGCTGAAACAGGGATGTGTCATGTCTCCATGGTTGTTCAATCTGTACATGGATGGGGTAATAAAAGAGGTACAAGGTAGGGTAGTGGATGTTGGAGTGGCCTTGGTGAGAGAGGATAGTGTTTGGAAACTCCCTGTTCTGTTGTTTGCAGATGATACTGTGTTGTTGAGTGAAGACGAAGGGGAGCTGCAAGGCTTGGTGGATGAGTTTGAGAGAGTGTGTAAGAAACGGAATCTAAAGGTGAATGTAGGGAAGAGTAAAGTGATGGTCTTTGAGGAGGTGAAGTCAGTGAATGTACAGCGAGCTTGGATGGTGAGGAATTGGAAAATGTGAGTACGTTTAAGTACTTGGGTAGTGTGATGAGTAAGGATGGAGGTTTGGAAGGTGAAGTGCTTGAAAGGGTACAGCAGGGAAGAAAGGTTGCTGGTTCCTTGAAAGCAGTGATAAGAAACATACGTGAGCATGGAAGTGAAAAAGTTACTACATGACAGTATTGTGATACCAACTCTAACGTACGGAAGTGAAGCTTGGACGTTGTTGGAAGGACACAAGTCAAGAGTGAGAGCAGTGGAAATGAGTTATTTAAGAGGAGCCTGTGGAGTCACATGGAGAGACAGGCTGACGAATGAGGATATAAAGGAGCGTTGTGGTGTGGATGTGGATGTGATAGGAAGCGTTATGAGGAACACTCTGAGGTGGTTTGGCCATGTGGAGAGGATGGAGGGTGAAAGACTGACGAAGAGAGTGTATGTGAGTGAGGTGGAGGGGGAAAGAGGGAGGGGGAGGCCGAGGATGAGATGGAGAGATGGGGTGGAGAGGTATATGAGAGAGGGGTGTGTGAGTTGGGAGCAGGGGAGTGAAATGGCGGGGGACAGGGCGACTTGGAGGCGATTTGTTTGTGGCCACCCCAAACGGGATTGAGGCGTCTGGCAATAGATAGATAGATAGATGTTATGACTATTAACTGTCAATGGTACGCCATTTTCGCGTGACCGAGCAATATGTTAGGACTCCATATTATAATTACAAATCATAATAGACAGATAGATAGAGAGACAGATAGAAGCAGGGAGTCAGATGATGAGAAGATATTGTGTCTACGAGAATCGAGCAATGCTAAACATGCTTACACACTCTTAACTCAAGGAATGCTTTATAGGCACACAACAGCGCCTAGTGACCATACACACACATACACACATACTCACACACAGGCTTCTAGAACTTTCCACTCACAAGGAACACACGTGATACGTCTCCTGTTTCACCAGAATTTAGGAAAGAGAGGGCAGAAAGAAGCTAGCCATAGAACAGACAGGTCGCAGGGAGAAGGGCTTAGCAACTTGAGAGAGAGACAGAGCGAGCGAGACAGAGAGATAGCTAGCGGGACTTTACTTTTATACTTTGCTCTGTGTGAGAGACTTGTTAATATTTCCAATACAAATAAAAATAGTCCCATACTATTCTTTACCTCTCCTGTCACTACATGACAAATGGAAAAGAAGATTAACTACTCACGAAGCTACTCAAGTATAACAACCGCTCGTCCACAAGTCTAATATATATATAACTCCACTACAAGTAACTACAAGGGGCTACAAAGTCTTTTATGACAATCTATCTGTCTATTGCCAGACGCCATAATCCCATAAGGGGTGACCATTTGACTCTGATTTAGTTGTTTTACGAGGGGCACTAACCCTCCACCAACCCACTTAATGACACGTAAAGAGCACGTATAGTTTGGTTATATGGTTACCACCTAGCGTTGCAAATGGTTTCTTGGCTTACAGAAAACCATTAGACTGTCACTCAACGTAAAGCCACCTGTAAAGGAAAGAAAAGCAATAAGAAGTGACAAAAGATGGGAGAAATAGGAAGAGAGGAGGGCAGGCACAGAAAAAGAATGATAAAGGCTAAGGAAGAAGTAGGCAGCACTACATCAAGTGAGTGGATGATGGTCGCCACAACCTACCAAATTATATACAAGTCTGTAAGTCACTGCTATGTTTGTCATACTATTCAGTTTTGTTATGTTTTATACTTCATGTTATCATGACCCATTTTGTGCTACCTTATTTACTACGAGTCTTTTTTATGTTTTATTTGGCATACTGTTCCCATACATGTTATGTTCTGTGTTATATTTTTATTTCACGATTTACAGCAAGCTATAATCCCATGTATAGTTATGTGTCTATATGACCTGACGATAACCCTGTAATCCATATCCATGCTTATTACATTCAGTACTGTACAGTTTCAAATGAATCTGAGGAAGGCAGGATAATTTACCTGAACCTTGACCCCGCGTTATTGAAACCACCCTTTTATAAGTCACCACAGTATAATAATGATAGCATTTTAGCCAGCTGTTATCCCATCCATATGTATGTGTACCTATATGACTTGAACATAACTTTCATCCATATCCATGTCTTCCGTACTATACAATGTCAAAGGAATGCGAGGAATGCAGGAAATCTGAAACTTAACCCCGCTAAAGTGACAACCCCGATACATCACCCACAATATTTGAACATTATGCTTCCTCGACCTCATCCGACCACAGATTGTTAGTCATCTTCTATAATCACATCTCATGAGTATGGAAATAGATTTATTAGACAAAGGAAATAGGTGCAATTCACACTGCACACTTGATTTCCGGCAGCCCCGCCTTCGTCCGTTTATCCCTTACTCTTACCTGTCCTGTGGTGACCTGAGCGAGCCCCATCTTTGTCTCCTATCTCCCACCGGTGTTCTCTCTCTTTCTCTCTCTCTCTCTCTCTCTCTCTCTCTCTCTCTCTCTCTCTCTCTCTCTCTCTCTCTCTCTCTCTCTCTCTCTTCATCAGTACACCCCTTTTTTCCCCCTATGATTTGTTTCCAGACCTATATCCACGTATTTTTCTTGTGTGTGTGTGTGTGTGTGTGTGTGTGTGTGTGTGTGTGTGTGTGTGTGTGAGAGCATAGGTATCTTGCATGAGGGGCACAGTATAGCCAATGGGCTTTTTTCTTGTTTTTCACAGTACACATGAGCTTTTTCATCAGCACTCCCCCTTTTCCCTCAATGGTTCGTGTTTGCTACGACTTACACATTTTATTGGCTGGTCAGGACACACACACACACACACACACACACACACACAGAGGGATTCGTCGGAGGTAGACGTCCGTCACCGGCGCTCCATACCAAACCAACACGGCCAGTGGCATTACCTAAATTAGTATCTTTGAATGAGTCAAGCTCTGTACCAGGTTAGACTAAATGATTTTTCATTATTAAAAGGAAAAGAAATAATAGGTTTAAATAAGACTGGTTCAAACAGAACATAGAACCACGATGCGTTGAGTCAGCTGGGTTTGTTTATACTACAGCAACATGGGGAAAGTGTACATACTCTGTAAGTACATGCTCTGTTCATTTAGTATTACAAAATGGATACATACTTCAGTAAAACAAATTTGGAAAAGAAAAGGGATAAAAGTAAAAAGCAAAATGATGATTTCTACCAAGAACTGATTGAAGTGGAGACTCACAATAGACTGGTCGAACGTGTACACAAACTAGAAATGGCTTTCAAAAATGAAATTGATGAAATAAAGAAGCAAATGCACTTGCAAAAGGAAGAGATAGAAAAACTAGGAAGGGAGGCCAATAAGAAAGACACAACCATCAGTGAACTAACAGTGGAATTGAGTACGCTTAGGAAGAAAGTGAGTGAAATGGCAAGTACAGTAGTCAATCACGAGAGTGTTATGGAAGAGTTAAAAAATGACACAGAGACAATTAGACAAGCAAGCAGCCTTATGGACCAGAGCAGTGAGATTGAGGAGAAGATAACACAGGTGAATGAAGCTGTGCAAAGCTACAAAAATGATGTAGAAACCACGTATGCTGAAATGGTGAAAGTGAAGAAAGACTTAGAAACAAGGGTGGAGGAAACAAGCATTAAAAAGGAAGTGAAAAGAATAATCCAAAACAATCCAAAGTTAGTCAGAGATTCGGTAGAAATAAATAAATCAATAGTAAATACTGGTATAGAAGAGGAAGAAGTTAAAAACAAGATCACTAGAGACAAAAAGGAGATGGCAAATGTAATGAGCTTACTGAAAGAAGTATCAGAGGAAATCTGTAGTAAAGACATAGAGGAACACAAAAGGTTAGGGAAATACGAGAAAAGCAAGACAAGACCTCTAAAGGTGACTTTCCAGAGTGTAAACACTGTGGAAGAGATACTAAAAAATGCAAAGAATCTTATGGAAAAAGAGGAGTTCAAAAATGTATGGATAAAAAGATGCCTAACACAAGAGGAACTGGAATTACTGAAAGAGAAAAGGGAGGAAGCAAAAACAAAAAATGAGGGAAGATCAGAAGAGGAGAAGAATTTTTTTTTACAAAGTAATAGGATTGCAGGTACGAAAGTGATACACAAACAGGATGGAAGAAAAAGGAGGAAGGTAGTAGAACCATGTCATGACAAGTATATAAACAAGATGATATACTCAAATGTGGATGGAATGGTATCTAAATTACTAGAGATGAATGATTATGTCAGAGAAAATGAACCACAAATGATATGCCTAACTGAGACAAAATTAACTCCAAGGATATCCAATGACATACTAAACTTAGAGGAATACAATATATGGAGAAGAGAGACAAATTTAAATAAAGGAGGAGGAATTATAATATTAACTAAGAAAAATCTAAAAGTCAAAGAAATAAACCTAGATAAACCATCACAAGTAGAACTGATTGCAGTAGAGATCGACACATCTGAAGGTAAAGTAATTGCAGCCAATTTGTACATGCCACCCAGATCAAACACATGGGAAAGAGACGAATATGAGGACCTGGCAGAGAGTACAATTCAGAGTATAAGATCATTGCTACATAAAATGGAAGAGAAATCGGAAAGAATTATACTAACTGGGGACTTCAATACAAATATAAATTGGAATATTCTAGGTATAAATAGCCAAGAAAGCTGTTGGGACCAAAAGCTCCTGGATCTCGTACAGGAGTTTTTCTTAACGCAACATGTGAGGGAAACCACCAGAAAAAGAGGACTTGATGTACCTTCAGTGCTAGATCTAATATTTACTAGGCAAGAAAATGACATTGACAGTTTAATATATCACCCTCCACTCGGCAAAAGCGATCATGCAGTACTAAATTATAACTTTAGGATAGCATATGACATAGTAAACAGCAATGACAGTTACAAAAAGAGCCTAAACTATAAAATGGGAAATTATCAAGACCTAAAGAAGTATTTCTTAGAATTTGATTGGAAAAATGAGCTTAGAGGACAAGATTCAAATGCTGTATATAAAAAATTTTGTGAATTTTATGAAATAGGAGTCCAGAAGTACATCCCACAGCACAAAGAAGCAGATAAGAAAATACAGAAATGGTTCAGTACAGAATGTAAAAAATCAAAAGAAAGAAGAGATTTGTTATGGAATAGATACAGAAGACACAACAGTGAAAGGGCGTATAATAATTACAAACAGGCAAGAAACGACTATACAAGAATAAGGAGGGAAGCCCAAAAACAGTTTGAGGAGGATATAATAAATAAAAGTAGTGATGAACCAAAGCTGTTTTGCAGCTATATCAGAAGCAAAACCAAAGTAAAAGATATAATACAATCCATTACGGACGAGGGAATCACTTATACACAAGAGAAAGATATTTGTGAAGCACTAAATAAGAATTTCCAATTAGTTTTTACAGAAGAAAAAAATTTTGAGAGAGACTATGCGGAACACGCATGTCCACACATACTACCAGATATACAAATAGCAGAAAAAGTAATACAGGAGTTAAGTAGATTAGACAGAGGAAAAACAAGTGGTCCTGATGAAATTTCATGTTGGGTATTACGAGAATGTGCAAAGGAGTTAAGTAAACCATTATTTTTAATTTTCAAGAAATCCTTGAGTCAAGGGAAACTACCTGATATTTGGAAAAAAGCAAATAAAATCCCATTATTCAAGAAAGGAAATAGACAAAATCCTCTCAACTACCGACCAGTATCACTGACCAGTGTTGTAAGCAAGGTATTAGAAAAACTTATAAGAAAAGCTTGGGTAAATCATCTAGAAGAACACAGTATGATAACAGAAAGACAGTTTAGTTTCAGAAAAGGAAAATCATGTGTTACTAATCTGTTGAGCTACTATGACAGAGTAACAAACACAATACAGGAAAGGGAAGGATGGGTGGACAGTATCTATTTAGATTTCAAGAAAGCTTTTGACACAGTACCACACCAAAGACTTTTATGGAAACTGTACCATCAAGGTGGAATTCGAGGCAAACTGTTTTGTTGGATGCAAGACTTTCTCATAAAAAGAGAAATGAGGACAGTACTAAGAGGAAACTACTCATCATGGAAAGAAGTGACTAGTGGAGTACCACAGGGTTCGGTGCTGGCACCAATCATGTTTCTAGTGTACATAAATGATACAAACAGTAACACTGGAAATGAGAGCTATCTGAATATGTTTGCAGATGATGCAAAAATACAAAGGAGAATTACTAGCACAGACTCTTGCAGGGAGCTACAAGAAGAATTAAATAAACTTCATGAATGGAGTAGTACATGGCAAATGGAATTCAATGTGGACAAGTGTCATGTAATCAAGTTTGGTAAAAGTGGAAAAAGACCTGATTGGGATTATAAGTTAGGAAATAAAACCCTACACACATCAGAAAGAGAGAAAGACCTAGGTGTGATTATCAATAACAGACTATCTTCGGCTGACCACATCAGCGAGAAGGTACGGAACATGTATACACTGCTTGCAAATATGAGAATAGCATTCACATACATAAATGAAGACATGCTAAGAAGGATAATAACATCATTCATTAGACCAACCTTGGAATATGCATCAGTAGTCTGGAGTCCTCATCTCAAAAAGCATATAGACAAGATTGAAAAAGTTCAAAGGGCCGCTACAAGATGGATACCAAGCTTAAGGGACCTAAGCTACGAAGAAAGACTAAATAAACTGAATCCACCAACACTACAGGAGAGAAGGAAAAGAGGTGACATAATAATGTTATATAAGTGCATATCAGGAAAGGAGAAAATAGACATAAATGATTACTTAACATATGGGGAAGCATCAGCAAGAGGACACTGCAAAAAACTGCATAAGAAGAGAGGTGATAAAGACGTAAGGAAATTCAGTTTCCCAAACAGAACAATTGATCAATGGAATGCACTACCGAATGAAATAGTGTGTGCCAAAACAATTCACAAATTTAAGGATATGTACGATAAATATGGTTTAAGACACGGGACAGTACAAGCTTGACTCATTCCTGTAAAGAAACAATTAGGTAAGAACAATTAGGTAAGAACACACACACACACACACGAGAAATTCTTAATGTTACTAACTAGCTAACTTGTGAACATACCAGAGCATTTTAGCGAGCTATTATCAGGTGTATAGTTATGTCGATGTGACTAGAACATCACCCTATCACTCCTATCGATGCCATGTCCATATCCACATATTGTTCTTATATTCCACGGTCCACATCAGCCACGTACTTTATCAATACACCCATTTCCCTATGTCGTTTACATTTGTATCGGCGTATTCAGTTTATTTTAGGGTCCGCTCTGATGCTCCATTTTCCCTCACACTCGGTAAATGTAGGATGATTTATTTCATCAACTTCTCTAACTTCTGTTCACAACTTCGCCATTACCACGGCATTTTAGAAAAAAAAAAAAAATGTTTACCAGAGGATACAAAGATATATGGTGAGTACACCGATATATATTTCATGTTGTTTTGCAAGAGCTGAGTTTTGGCGAAATAGCTGCACAGGCAAAGGGTCCCTTTCAACTAAATACCGCAGCCAACGGGTTAAAAACAGAGAAGGGGCGTGGAGCAGTTGTGTGTGCCCAGTGTGGGCTGTAGGTGGTGGGTGAGGAGTGCTTCAGCCAGGAGGCGTGTTACCTCGTCACGACAAGCGTGAACAACAGAAAAATCAGATTCGCTTATGGGATGGCCTAAGTCTTCACAGCAATTTCGGATGGCAGAGAAGGTGGCTTAGCCATAGGTAGACCGGTTCTATATGACCGTCCCCGATGTTCTGCAATTCTTACTCGTAACTGCCTCTTAGTCTGTCCAATATAAGACGCATTACAGCGACTACAGTTATAATTATAGACAACAGAGGATTGCAGAGCGTCAGGGATTCGGTCTTTATGTTTGAACCATTGTCCGATGGTGTTGCTGGGTTTGAAAACTGTTCTAAGACATATCTGAGGGTAAAATTCCCTAACCAAACTCGATATACTATTACGTATGGAAAAACTTTTTGGACCTAAGGACTTGAATATCGTATAATCAGACTTTACTGATCTACCAGAAGACCTGCCGACATGTCTTAAAAATACCCCCGCTAATACCAATACACCAGTCCTGTATGAGACAGCCCTTGCATGTATTCAGTATGGACGGTGGGTGTTAGCGCCAAAGTGGTGACATGTAGAGAGATGTATGGTATGTAGGAGGACTACTGGAGCCTTGACAGTAGGCTGTGAAGCCTATGCCCAGAGTCAGACACATAAAAAAAAAAAATGTGGTCTTACTTTTTTCACAATGTTGGACTTGTCATCATTGGATGTTTCTATTTCTTTATCTGAGCTTTAAGAAGTCAGTGCATATACATATTTTACTTTCAGGGTGTATATTTTGAGTAGGCTAATTACAATTAGACAGACTGGTGAATTTACCAATGTACCCCTAAAATCCGCGAATCTCCCAGTCCCCCTACCCATGGAATTGCAAAAATGGTCCGATTTTTCAGGTGTCAAAAATATGTATATTTCACTCTCATATGACTAGTAGTTACCGGAATATCGACCATCAAAGAACGTCAAAAACAAAAATTGTTACCCCTCGTATACAGAAAAAAATTGCACCAAAATCAGTTATGTTCTTCTAGATTTGAAGAGCTTGATTTTACACACCAGGAAATGTACATTTCACTCTCATTTGTGTAATGGTTGCCACACAATCGACAGTAGAAAAAAAACAAAAAAACTCCACACTATGAGTGAGAATGGGGCGTCCACGAGAAATACGGGGGGAATGGGAAGGTGGAGGGAGTGAGGGGAAGGCATCAGGAGGGGGGAAAGGGAGGGAATATGCCTGTCACACACAGCCAATACGGTCTAGAGGAGGAATGGGGGGCAGTTTGCGTGGGATGGGACACAGAGGGCAGGATCCAGTGAGTAAGTGGGAGGTGGAGATATGGCCCGGAAGGGGGGCTCCCCTCACCCGAAGAGGGGGCTGGATCATACCTCCCACCACCAGATCTTAGTTTCCATTGGCTAGGTGCCATTTACATTATAAAAAGAGGTAGAGTTACAGCTCTCCAGCTTAACATAACCTTGCTATGATCATGGGACATACGGCTTTACATACGAACCTCAGAAAACAACGATCATCGTACATAGGACTTTCGGGGGTGGAATTCCTACATCACTATCTCTTTTGCTTTGCCTTCCTTTGTAGTAAAATAGGTGGGTGCTGTTTGGCTTAGTTAATTTTTCTACTTTTCTATGGATCTCACTCAAACCTACAATATCCCAGCTAATGTTTTCTAGCTCATTCAATAAGCTATCAAGTTTGCAGTATTATGTGAGACTTCTTACACTGTATGGGCAGATCATCATGGATTTCAGTTAGTATAATGTCTCGGTCTCTGATTTGCCGAGACAGTGCTTACTCACTTTAGGTGGCACACTGTGTGTATGCACAGGAGGAAGTGCATTTGGACCTTTAGTAGATGATGATCCACCAGGAACGTCCTTCAAATAATTAACAGCAGACTATTCATGTTTGATTGGGAGGATTGTGGCAGATAATCTCACCTCCCTGCCACATACTTTCTGGTGAGACAACTTTTGTGCCTCTTTATTCAGTATGTTCAGTGGAGCTCTATACTATATATCTACAGGGGTCCCATGGTTTGTGTGGTCTAAGATGATACCTCATATACTGTATCTGCAAAGTCTTCCCCTATCTGCCACCTAGGGATGTGTGCATATATACTGTATATATATATATATATATATATATATATATATATATATATATATATATATATATACATCCCGCCGCTTGCCTGCTGTTTTTTGCCCTATGAGTCACCTCTGCGCCGGCCATTTCTCAACCTTTTTTTAAATGGCTAAAATGATAGATTTTGATGTGAAAACAACGAATTTCATCACTAAAATGCTCACCGAAACTCGGAAATGGGTTTTATTGAGTCCTGCATACTCGTATACAGGTATACTCGCTCTCTCACGCTCACCACGTAGGTAAGAGAAAGCCGTTTTCTATGTAAGGCATACTCAGGTATTTATGCTGGGAAGGTATAGCAATGTTCAGTACTTTTTTCTGATTACTTATTACTTCAACATCTATCAAAATTTCCATGTCTTTCTCACTGTGAATGCATTATCTTACACTTACTCGAAGATAGGTACAACCTGACTTCATTATGTACTGTCCTGGCACTTACAAGAAGGTATTTACAACTTCACCATATAGTCCTTACACTTACAAGAAAATATTTACAACTTTCACTTACAAGAAAATATTAACAAAATGACCACCATGTACAGCACTGGGTGAGGCCCACAGGCAAAGTGAGGCAGAGTGAGCGTGAGGGGGGGAGCGAGTGAGTGTATGGCCTTGACAGCCTGGGGGATGGTAGAGGAACAGTTACCATACATGCCTGCCAATTTTTACCTGCGAATCTTGAAAAATGCGGTCACAGTGAATTTTTTTATTTTAAACCATTATAATACAGCACTGGCACTGGCCGTTTTAAAATGGCCCTGGCACGCGGCGTGATATATATATATATATATATATATATATATATATATATATATATATATATATATATATAGATATAGATATATATATATATATATATATATATATAGATAGATATATATATATATATATATATATATATATATATATATATATATATATATATATATATATATATATATATAGATAGATAGATAGATAGATATAGATATATTGTTTGACTAAGCTAAGAAAGCGAGGACACCTTTTCATACACTTTTGATGTGTATGATCTACTTACCCCCCCTTGTAGTTTTCATACGAATTTGAACGTGTATGAGCCAATGAATGTAAAAACCACAAGAAAGAAAAGGCGTATGATCTTTCATATACATTATAGGCTCGTATGTCCGGCAACAGTGTGCTTAACTTTAAATGTGTGTCACGCTGGTGCAAGTTGCAAATGACAATCTTATACTTTTTGTAGCTAATATATTACAATAAATCTTGCTTTGATTGGGACAAGAAAATAGTATTATAGGAAATTTTCATGTGCATTATTTCATGAGAAATTTGATAACAAGATGCAAAATAAGTCAAACACTAAGAGGGCTTGAATTTAATAGCGCGATATTCTACTTCGTCAAAAAGTTCCACTTTCTTCGTGAATGAACACAATACAGTATTCACATGCTTATTTCTACACATATTTATAAGTTTACAAATTAACAGCCCCAAAACAAAAGAAAGGTGAACCTTCTGTCTTTCCAACGCAACAAAAGAATAATTGGTATTTGTATTGGGGCCCTTTCTGTAACAAAAAGTATAAACTGTACTTTCAGTGCAGAGAAATATCTGACTGGGCTGAAACCAGGAAGGGGGTGTGGAGATGCGTGGGCCAGTTTTTCCTGAGAGAGTTAAAGCTACCACCGACCTACAAAAATTGTCAGAAACCTTACAGAGAAACAATAAAGGCTATATAAGTCACTTTTCTCAAAAATGTCCACCATCTTGTTGGAGGAAACAGAGAAACTGAAACTGAGAAACAATATCCTCCTCTGACGTCGTAAGATGGAGGATAAAAAGAAAATTCACTTGCCCTGGAAACAATTGTAGCTACAGTTAAACTGGTCATATCATTAAAAAGCTTTTGAAGAAAATGATACGTGCTAGTTTACATGGATTTACCATATTTGCATCATACTTCGGAAAGAAATAGCAAAAATGCACAACGTTCAGCATCAAAACTAGGTTACCTATGAGTTTAGTTATACTTAAAAGGGCCTGTGTCCATTGTAGAAAGTAGTGGAAATGTTATATATTTAGTTAAGTGGCTTTTCTCCAAATTGGGAAACATATTGCTAAGAAAAGAAAAAAAAAAAAACACCAGACTGAAACCATGACTGAGTTATTTCGGAAATTTCTGAAGCCACAAAGCCACAGTGTACCTACACTATAGGAAAGCTAAGGTGTACATATAAATAAGCCTGCTTGCTCTAACGCATTCCACACTTTCAAGTGTAAATGTGAATGCCTATAGCGTTACTGTTTATCATGTATCACGTGCGATCGCCCAAACAAGTGATGACTCATTTTCATTAAGTTTCGGACAAAACTCCCTGGGCCTGGCAACGTTCACCTGATTGGGAGTTAGGAGACAGAAGCAATTTTTGCCTGCCCTGTAAACATTAGTTATGGTGTAAAAAAAAAAATAATCTGGCGAAAATATCAGCATTTGTTTAGATCAATAAATAATTAAATAAATGACCAATTTTCCCCTTATAATTGCACTGGTCCCACTAACTTCACTGAATACTGACAGAGTAATTTGTTTCTTGATAGCAGACCGGTGGTTAGGGGTTGTTCTTGGGTACATGCAATAATTTGTCCGTTTTGTCTTGTGCAAAGAGGGGCTCCACTTGGGAAATCTTCTATGTTCTGCTTCTCTGTATCTCCAGTTCATCTGTTAACTGTCCTTTTCTTGTTGTTATGCTGCCGGGATATCTGTCTTGCTGGAACAGTTGCTAATTAAAGAGCAACAATCTGCTCGCATTGAGAGGCTGTACAGTAGTTTCGAGTCGATGATCCATCCTACTTACTGCACTCACGGCTTTGTTTTCCCGCTTCAATATCATCCCGCATAGAGATTTAAGTGCGGCTAATAATATATTTTTAGGCAATTATTTTTCTGATTTGATGGCGCTCATGATTTCGACATTAACATTATCTGTGGTTTTCATTTTATAGGACATTTTTCCTTCAGAAATGTTGATTTATGATGTAAAATATTATGAGAGTTTCTCCACATTTTAACCCTGGAACCATTGAGAGATAGGCTATGCGCTTCACATTCATTCGTACGGCTAAGCCTCAACTTTATTATATTGTGGTATTCGAGATATACAGTATACGGTAAGAACACCTATATATTACTTTTTGGTGTTGTTTACCTAAATGTTGCTCATTCCACTGTGCAAATGCCAGATACCGCTTTCTATGTGAAAGATACTGGGAATCGGGTCATCACTTCTTTGGGTGTTTGTACAGTATTCATACGCACTAAATGCAAAAACATATTTCAAATGAACATAATTAAATACAACTGGATAACAAATTAAAAAAAAAAAAAAAGAAAAAAAAAGGAGACTGGAAATGGTAATGATCGGAGGTAATTACATTATTCACTCATTTTGTGTGCTGATGTCTGTATATAGTTCAAGAGGAATACATTACTGATAATGTAAACAAGACAGTGGCTGTGGAAAACACTCACTGCTGTATGGACCTGCCTCCCTGAGGATAAAATGCCCTCCAGGCCGTAACCAGTCCAATACTCTCTCTGTCATCACCACAGCTTCACGATAACTTAAGTTGCAGTACATGCACCCAGTGAACACCATGTCAAAGCTCTCCCTGGGCAACTCCACCCTGCAGACAGTCAGATACAAAATATAAGTACGTATATTTTGGTTTATATTATATACACATAGAAATTAGTTATATATATACATATAAACATGTTGTACATGCAGAAATATTCATACATATTGTAAATACACACACACACACACACACACCCAGTAGCATCAAGGAGAACAGACGTGGGCTGACGGCGCTCCATATCGAGCCAGCACAGCCAGTGGCATTACCTAAATTAGTATCTTTATATGAGTCAAGCTCTGTACCAGGTTAGACTAAATGATTTTTTATTATTAAAAAAAAAAATAAGAAGAAGAAGAAGTTTAAACAAGAATTGTTCAAACAGAAAAGAGAACCGAGTAGCGAAAGAATGCGCTCAGTCAGCTGATTGTTGTTTAGACTACAACTGCCCCAGGGAATGTAAGTACTCTGTGCTTTTAGTATTGCAAAATGGCCACATACTTTAGTAAAGCAAATTTGGAAAAGAAGAGGGATAAAGGTAGAAAGCAGGATGACGATTTCTACCAAGAACTGGTTGAAATGGAGACTCACAATAAACTGATAGAGCGTGTACACAGACCGGAGATGGCTTTCCAGAATGAAATTGATGAAATAAAGAAGCAGATGCACTTGCAAAAGGAAGAAATAGAAAAACCAGGGAGGGAGGTCAACAAGAAAGACACAACCATATGTGAACTAACAGTGGAATTGAGTACAATTAGGAAGAAAATGAGTGAAATGGCAAGTACAGTAGTTAATCACGAGAGTGTTATGGAAGAGTTCAAAAATGATACAGAGACAATGAGGCAAGTAAGCAGTCTGATAGACCAGAGCAGTGATATTGAGGAGAAGATAACACAGGTAAATGAAGCTGTGCAAAGCTACAAAAATGATGTGGAAACCACGTATGCTGAAATGGTGAAAGTGAAGAAAGACTTAGAAACAAGGGTGGAAGAAAAAGCATTAAAAAGGAAGTGAAAAGAATAATCCAAAACAATCCAAAGTTAGTCAGAGATTCAGTAGATATCAACAAAACTACAGTAATCACTGGTATAGAAGAGGAAGAAGTGAAAAAACAAGATCTCAAGAGACAAAAAGGAGATGGCAAATGTAATGAGCTTATTGAAAGAAGTATCAGAGGAAATCTGTAGTAAAGACATGGAGGAACACAAAAGGTTAGGGAAATAAGAGAAAAGCATGTCGAGACCTCTAAAGGTAACTTTCCAGAGTGTAAACACCGTGGAGGATATACTAAAAAATGCAAAGAATTTTATGGAAAAAGAGGAGTTAAAAAATGTATGGATAAAAAGATGCCTAACACAAAAGGAACTGGAATTACTGAAAGAGAAGAGGGAGGAAGCAAAAACAAAAAATGAGGGAAGATCAGAAGAGGAGAAGAACACATTTTTTTTTTACAAAATAATAGGATTGCAGGTACGAAAGTGGTACATAAACAGGAGGGAATAAAAAGGAGGAAGGTAGTAGAACCATGTCATGACAAGTATATAAACAACACGATAAAGTTGATGTACTGAAATGTGGATGGAATGGTATCTAAATTGTTATAGATGAATGATTATGTCAGAGAAAATGAACCACAAATAATATGCCTAACTGAAACAAAATTAACACCAAGGATATCCAATGACATACTAAACTTACAGGAATATATTATATGGTTAAGAGATAGAAACTTAAAAAAAGGAGGAGGAACTTAAAAAAAGGAGGAGGAATTATAATATTAACTAAGAAAAATCTAAAAGACAATGAAATAAAGCTAGATACACCCTTACAAGTAGAACTGATTGCAGTAGAGATCAACACATCTGAAGGGAAAGTAACTGTAGTCAATATGTACATGCCACCCAGATCAAACACATGGGAAAGAGACGAATATGAGGACCTGGCAGAGAGTACAAGTCAGAGTTTAAGAGAATTACTACATAAAATGGAAGAGAAATCGGAAAGAATTATACTAACTGGAGATTTTAATACAAATATAAATTGGAATACTCTAGATATAATTAGCCAAGAAAGCTGTTGGGGCCAAAAGCTCCTGGATCTCGTGCAAGAGTTTTTCCTAACGCAACATGTGAGGGAAACCACCAGAAAAAGAGGACTCGTTCTACCTTCAATGCTGGATCTCATATTTACTAGGCAAGAAAATGATATTGACAGTTTAATATATCACCCTCCACTCGGCAAAAGCGACCATGCAGTACTAAATTGCAACTTCAGGATAGCATATGACATAGTTAACAGAAATGAAAGTTACACAAAGAGCCTAAACTATAAAAAGGGAAATTATCGGGACCTAAAGAAATATTTCTTAGAAGTTGATTGGGAAAATGAGCTTAGAGGATAAGATTTAAATACTGTATATAAAAAATTCTGTAAATTTTATGAAATAGGAGTCCAGAAGTACATCCCACAGCACAAAGAAGCAGATAAGAAAATACAGAAATGGTTGAATACAGAATGTAAAAAATCAAAAGAAAGAAGAGATTTGTTGTGGAATGGATACAGAAGACACAATAGTGAAAGGGCATATAATAATTACAAACAGACAAGAAACGATTATACAAGAATAAGGAGGGAAGCCTAAAAACAGTTTGAGGAGGATATCATCAATAAAAGTAGTGATCAACGGAAGCTATTTTACAGCTACATCAGAAGCAAAACCAAAGTAAAAGATATAATACAATCCATTACGGACGATGGAATCACCTATACACAAGAGAAAGATATTTGTGAAGCACTAAATAAGAATTTCCAATCAGTTTTTACAGAAGAAAAAAATTTTGAGAGGGACTATGTGGAACATGCATGTCCACACATACTACCAGATATACAAATATCAGAAAAAGTAATACAGGAGGAGTTAAGTAAATTAGAGGAAAAGCAAATGGTCCTGATGAAATTTCATGTTGGGTGCTACGAGATTGTGCAAAGGAGTTAAGTAAACCATTATTTTTAATTTTCAAGAAATCCTTGAGTCAAGGTAAACTACCTGATTTTTGGAAGAAAGCAAATATTGTCCCCTTATTCAAGAAAGGGAATAGACAAAATCCACTCAACTACCGACCAGTATCACTGACCAGTGTTGTAAGCAAGGTATTAGAAAAACTTATAAGAAAAGCTTGGGTAAATCATCTAGAAGAACACAATATGATAGGAGAATGACAGTTTGGTTTCAGAAAAGGAAAATCATATGTTACTAATCTGTTGAGCTACTATGACAGAGTAACAGACACAATACAGGAAAGAGAAGGATGGATGGACAGTATCTATTTAGATTTCAAGAAAGCATTTGACACAGTACCACACCAAAGACTTTTATGGAAACTGTACCATCAAAGAGGAATTCGAGGCAAACTGTTTTGTTGGATGCAAGATTTTCTCATAAAAAGAGAAATGAGAACAGTACTAAGGGGAAACTACTCATCATGGAAAGAAGTAACTAGTGGAGTACCACAGGGTTCAGTGCTGGCACCAATCATGTTTTTAGTGTATATAAATGATATAGACAGTAACACTGGAAATGAAACCTATCTAAATATGTTTGCAGATGATGCAAAAATACAATGGAGAATTACTAACACAGACTCTTGTAAAGAGCTACAAGAAGAATTAAATAAACTTCATGAATGGATTAATACATGGCAAATGGAATTCAATGTGGACAAGTGTCATGTATTCAGGTTTGGTAAAAGTGGAAAAAGACCTGATTGGAATTATACGTTAGGAAATAAAACCGTACACACATCAGAAAGAGAGAAGGACCTAGGTGTGATTATCAATAACAGACTATCTCTGGCTGACCACATCAGTGAGAAGGTACGTAACATGTATACACTGCTTGCAAATATGAGAATAGCATTCACATACATAAATGAAGACATGCTAAGAAGGATAATAACATCATTCATCACACCAACCCTGGAGTATGCATCAGTAGTCTGGAGTCCTCATCTCAAAAAGCACATAGACAAGATTGAAAAAGTTCAAAGGGCCGCTACAAGATGGGTGCCAAGCTTAAGGGATCTAAGCTACGAAGAAAGACTAAATAAACTAAATCTACCAACACTACAGGAGAGAAGGAAATGAGGTGACATGATAATGCTATATAAATGCATATCAGGGAAGGAGAAAATAGACATAAATGATTACTTAACATATGGGGAAGCATCAGCAAGAGGACACTGCAAAAAACTGCATAAGAAGAGAGGTGATAAAGACGTAAGGAAATTCAGTTTCCCAAACAGAGCAATTGATCAATGGAATGCACTGCCGAATAAAATAGTGTGTGCCAAAACAATTCACAAATTTAAGGATATGTACGATAGATATGGTTAAAGACACGGGACAGTACGAGCTTGACTCATTCCTGTAAAGATACAATTAGGTAAGAACAATTAGGTAAGAACACACACACATCAGCATCAGCATCGTCTTAATCCGCGCTCCAGGGCATTCAAGGCAATGAAGTTAGAACAGAGTGAAAATGTCCCCCAGTGCATCAAGATCTGTAAATAAGTAGATACAAATGGCAGAAGAGAGTAAACCAGGGAGTCTAAAAGAGGGCAATAAAAGGACAGTTAACGAAGTGACGGAATAATGAGTTAGCCATGACAGCATTTCAGAATTTGCTAGACTTGTCGGCAGCTGGTCGTCGAGTGACGTCCCCAGGGAGTGATAGGCTACCTCAGGTGAATACATGCAACAGACACACCTCGGGGGCTAGTGAGAGTGTGGCGCATGCTGTAGATGTGTTTCAAGAAATGGTAGTGCTGGATGATGATGCTGGTGGGTCACTGAGCATCATTTCAGCAAATGTAGGTCCTCCCTGACCACCTCTTGAAGGATTCTCTGGACAGTCACCTTGGGTACTAGGGGGCGCATGTCCTGGAGGGAGTGGTTCCAGGCAGCTCAGGCCAGGTGATGTACCTGGTCACGTTGGGTGTTGGAGATGGAAGGCATGAGCCTGATGTAGTCGGGTATAGGGGAATGATAGAAGAGAAGAGGGTAGGACGGATTACTGAGAGAGAAGGAAGCCAAGGACAGAGTTAACAACAGACATTTCACACTTCATACTGCTGGCCAAGTTGGGCAGACAGTGGGAGGTGGAAAACGTGGAAGAAGATTTAGTAAAGGCATGGCAAGCAGACCTCACCTGGCCTTTTGCAAGGACAGAACATTCAGTTTAAGTGTGAAGAGGGTGGGTAGGGTTGGTATGGGCCAGTGAATGAAGGGTTTCAGAAATTGAGGACTGAAGAGGGATACATGGACGTTCAGTAACAGTGGTAGCAGATGTGTAATGAATAGAAGGAGATGTACTTGTCCAGAAAGGGGCAGAGGGTTATGGTGAGACATGGTCATCTCGGATACTGGCAGGGTTTCTGCCAGAGAACTCATGAGGAGAAAAATGTGGTGAATGAATCCTTTGGAGCCAGGAAGCCACACCGGGGATATTAGTGCACTGCACATGGTCGACGTGTGTAGTAGTAGAGAGAACATTAACCAGTTAGGTGATATTTTGTTTCAAGGATGAGAATCCTCATCCTGTGATATTAATGCATGAACTTCCGGTTGTTGGGCTATGTATTTGTCTGAAAGAACAGAAATATACTTCCCAGAAATAAAAGGTAAGTACATGTAAATTCAAGATACAATCCCAAAACTTGAAAAAAAGAAGCAATAATAATAAACAGACATTTACAATTACTGCTGTGGGTCTTAGTGGTGGTGATTGCAGCAGGTGAGGTACTGGCTGTCACTGGCAACCGACAATTGGGCATTTCAGTGGGGGTTTACAAGGAACACGGGCAGCCCTACATCATCGGTAGTTTCCTACATCCCACTAGAAGAGGACTTAATGACCTCTACAACCTCAAGCAGTTACATGTGAATTGGCAGTTCACAGAACATTCTCTTCAACCCAAATCCACATATGGATTTCACACAATCCTATCCTATAGCTACAGTACAAAGTATTTACATATTAAAGTATTTAAATATTAAATAATTTCAGCGGACTGATCTGTGGCCTGATCTGGTTGTTATGAGTCAGAGCCACAAGTGTCAACCAAGCAGCGCCAACATCCATTTGAGAACCTGCGTCCGATCTGCATTCCTTCGCTAGAGGCAACTGCAGCATCCACAGGACGTTTGGTATCTTCCATACCCGAGGCATCTTTGTCGTGGGTCGAGTCTGGCGACGCCTCCAATTGACAAAGTTTGTCAAGTGAACGGTGAGTAATACGACCTGGCAGGGAAATCGTGGCAATGCGGGGATGGCTGTCATGTCCTGGGATCAGGGATGCGATTCTTGCCATCAGCCACTGAACCCTGGTAGACTCTCCATGTACCAGGATGACCTCTCCAACATGAGTTGTGCAGACAGGTCACCCATGTGAACTAATGTTTCACATCCTCAGAGTCTGTAGGTACTCCCCTATCCATCTTCTGGTGAGGTGGTCTGAATTCGTCTCCTCTTTTGCCATGCATGGTCCAGAGTGGCCGATGGGTTGACAGCCGACAAAACGACACCTCGAATCGATGTGATTCCAGAGTGGAAGTTTGCAGGAGTTAGAGCCCCATCTCTGCTGTCGTTCGTCAGAGGTCAAAGGTTCAAGTGGAGAGTGAGCTTATAGAAGGTGATAAAGTATTCATCAAAGGAGAGGTGACACTGATGTAGGGTGAATTTGAGTGACCCCTTCACACACGCCACCAATCTTTTGCAGAATCCTCCCCACCATGGCGAAGTTTCCAGTGTGTGGAGTGAAGTAAAAGTCTGGACAACTTCTTGAATGACTTGACATTAAGGGATGGGGTCCCTCCAAGTATGCAGAAGTGTCTGGTAGTTAGCTGAAGGTCCTATACTGTTTGTGTCCTCACGATTCTAGGTGGACAGCACGTAAGGTAGCACAGATTATCAGTAAACCCCACACTTTGGTTTCTCTGATGTCTCCGTAGACAGGTGCAAAGTAGTCAAAGCCAATTTTATCAAAGGCTCGAAATGGTTCCACTGGGGATTCTGGTAGTGGCCCCTCTGGAGGGTGGTAGAGGAGTCCTGGATACTGACGACAGTGTCCACATGCACTCACCATCAATAGAACCGTTCTCATCCTGACCAGATGCTCAGTGAATAACAAGGCTAGAGTGATGTGTTGCTTTGGTGGAAACACTGACAGTGAGCCTCATCGACAATGAGGATTGCAATGTGGGCAGGTCAGGTAGGATGATCACACAGGGCTCATTAGTCCCTGTGGTGGCTCTCACTATACCATCTTTATTGAGATGAGGTTGAACCCTCAATAGGGTGGAATGAGGTGGTACTATTGCGGACAGGAGTTCTTAACCACCCTCGTCCAGCCAACCTGTGCATGTGGCAGCGTCGCATTCACGAGCACGGAGAGTTGCCTTCGATGCATTTCTGTCGAAAAATATTCCTTCAGCTTTGGGCTTGTACTAATGGATAAAGCAATAGTAATATTTACTTTGAAGGTTTGACTCTGATAACACGAATATATCATACTGATTATTTAATAAATTGTTTCTCGTATAGAGCCAAGCAAGTGATAAATATGTATATTTGGTTCCACTCCACGACTTCCTGTAGGTCTGAACCAGCAAACACAGAGTGAACAAGTTCGAAGCATTCATTTGTTAACAGGAGAGAGAGAGAGAGAGAGAGAGAGAGAGAGAGAGCGTATATGGTGGGCGCCTGTGAATTTTGGAATAATGGAGTGGAGGCAGACTGGCACAGGGAAATGCAAGGGATGAGAAACTCCTGGATTCCTGTGATCCATTGAAAACTGGCCAGAGTGTGAGTATTTCTTCCATGTCACTAAAACTTGCCTTGCTTTGTGATATATATATATATATATATATATATATATATATATATATATATATATATATATATATATATATATATATATATATATATATAGGATTGCTTTCGTTGGAATAATGAATTAGGAGATAAATGCTGTTGATTTAACAAAAAGCTGTCCTTAAGAAAGTAATTTGCCTCTCTGTCCAGAGAGAAATATCCAGTTAATGAGAAAAATACTTATGAGTTCGCCAAAAATCTCCAGGTGCCAACCACAAGAGAGAGAAAAAAATGCGAACATAAGGCATCTAAAAGAAGTTACGCGGCCTGCCAAATCATTTGAGAAAGTCAATTTGCGTTACCCAGAATAAAACCCATCTTACATTTTGTCCGACGAGACGTTAACCTGGGATAAATCAACTCCTTCGTCATTAGCCAAAGGAAAAATTCCCTGTTTAGCTTGAGCACCTTCATTACTCATATCGCATAAAATCATGTGTATGTAGCCGGAATGAAGCCCCTTATCTATGGCCTGGCAAACTCCCTGTAAAGAGTACCCGGTACTATTCTCTATCGACAGAGTTAAGCGGTGACTCATCTTTCTTATAAGGAAATCCACCCCGCCTCTATGTGTGTGTGTGTGTGTGTGTGTGTGTGTGTGTGTGTGTGTGTGTGTGTGTGTGTGTGTGTGTGTGTGTGTGTGTTTGTGTGCTGAATTGAGAGTCATCTGACTTGTGGAGCGTGATAAGCGGATTGGTAAGTTGGTAACTGGGTGGGTGGATTGGTTAGTGTAGGCTGGTTGTTTCACAGGCGGACTAGGTGGAGTGAGTGGGCGAGAGGGAGGGAAAGGGTTGTTGGGCTGGTTAAGTGGGGTGGAGTGGGGTTCGTGCATTGTTTAAGTGAGGTGGGTGGTGGGGCTATCTGTAGGACAAGGCAAGAGACGGGTTTGTGTCGTCCTACTTTTGAGACATTCTGTATTGAGTAAGGGTGTGGGTATGTGCGTTGATGGGTGGGTGTGTAGATGGATGAACGGATTGTGGGAAAACAGGCCACTGGGATTAGGTGAACTGAGTTAATGTCCGAGTTGGGAAAATCGGTACACAGGGGATATTATTCCGGCATCATGCTGAAGTAGGTATATATATATATCCAGTGAGTTACAACAGGTCCATCGTGCAATATGTCTGTTGATTAAGAGGTCTGTGTTTCAACTGCACGCATCAGTGGGTGATATAACCACGTCGGATAACAGGTTTATGGGGAAAATAGGTTCATTGTGAAAAATACATCCATGGGTATCCGACCATGTAGGAAACCTGTATCCATGGAGAAATTCAAGGTCGACGGAAAAATTGGTCCGTGGGCAGAAAATACATCAATGGGGAAAATTAGTTCGTGGGAAAATAGGTTACGTAGGGAAGTAGGAGTCTTTGGGGAAAAAAAAAAAAGTCATTAAGGAAAATAGATCCATTGTGCTCCGAGTGGTGAAAATGTCCATTGATAAAAATATTCATGGGGTGAAAATAGGTCCATAGGGACATACACGTACTGTAAACACACATGGAAATATTTACAATAAATGGAACCTAAAACATCCAACTTTTAACAGCGACCGTTGCCTGGAATTAGGCTTACCACTGCACAGTGCACACCTTGCACCAAACAACTATTAGCCAGACCCTATTACCACTTCGTCATCTAGTTATTATATTTCATAATTTACCTTCATTTAGCCATTTAAGCATAGAAAGCCAACCGAAACGAAAGGAAAAATCCCTGTTTAACTGTTGTTGAGCACCTCATTTCTCCACCTCACTCCTCTAAAATTCACGGGCACCCGATACTCTCTCTCTCTCTCTCTCTCTCTCTCTCTCTCTCTCTCTCTCTCCTGTTAACAAATGAATGCTTCGAACTTGTTCACTCTGTGTTTGCTGGTTCAGACCTACAGGAAGTCGTGGAGTGGAACCAAATATACATATTTATCACTTGCTTGGCTCTATACGAGAAACAATTTATTAAATAATCAGTATGATATATTCGTGTTATCAGAGTCAAACCTTCAAAGTAAATATTACTATTGCTTTATCCATTAGTACAAGCCCAAAGCTGAAGGAATATTTTTCGACAGAAATGCATCGAAGGCAACCTCCGTGCTCGTGAATGCGACGCTGCCACATACACAGGTTGGCTGGACGAAGGTGGTTAAGAACTCCTGTCCGCAATAGTACATAAGCCTACAGTTCCGCATAATAGGTCTTCTCCTGTGCTAGACGAATCCAAAAGTGAAGAGCATCCCTTCGTTCTTCAAGATTAGTGAACCAGTCTTGTATTCTGCAGATTGGTAACAAGCATAATGAGTGAAGCATTTTATCCATGCTGAATGGCTGTCTGCCTGTTTGAGGTTGGAGCAGTCTGTTAGAGTGAATGGGCCAGCAACACTGTCTTGAGGGGCTATCATTGTGATAGCAGTTACACATTTGAAGGCAATTGTGTTGGTGCCTTTCAGCTCAAACTTTGCTGTGCCATTAAGCTTGAAGTCTCGGGTCACATCTTCATCTGCTGGTCCAGCCGCATACAGGCTTGACAGGAATTCGGGTCCTCTTCACCAGTTTTGACTGATAATCAGGTTTCTGAAAGAGATGCCTCTTGTTTCTAGATCTTTAGGATTGGCGAGGTCACTAACATTGTGCCATTGCTCTGGGCTTGACAACTGGTGGATGGATGACACTCTGTTCTTCATGAACAGCTTGAGGGTTTTTTCAGTCTTTATCCAGCAAAGTACATCCGTGGAGTCAGTCCATTACAGAATCTTTGGGTGATGAAGGTTTAGTGCTTGGCAGACAGTACGCATTGGCTTAACTTTGATCAAAGCCACCATAAGCTCAAGTCGAGGGATGCTCAGTGTCTGGAAGAGTGGTGCTAGTCTCCCTTTGGCTAACAGCAAGTGTGACTCCCCACCATGGACAGTGAAGATAGTTCTACAGTACACCTTCTGAGATGTGTCTCAACACACAGAAGACAGTATCTGGTGCCACCAATGCACCAGAGTAGCGGGAAAGTGACACCTATCTAATATCAAGGGCTTCCGTTCATTATCTTCTTATTTTTGGTTGAACAGTTTGAGAAAGTTCTCCCGTCCATGATGGCTTTGCAGGATCAATCCAGGTGTCTTCGAAGAGCATTTTACCCTAGATCAACCAAGGAATCAGCATGCCAAGGGGGACGAAGGGCTTCAATGACAAAGAAAAGTTCACTCTTCATGTTAGGAAGTGATTTTTGCTGTGGTATGACTACAGCCAGATGATCCGTCATAGTATTCTGTCCCATGCTGAGGACCTTTGAATTCTCGGAAGGTGTTCTTGTCCTACGCATCTTGCAGAGTTCCATGCTAGCAGCAGCAAAAATGCTTCTCTTCCATTCTGGTATCTACTTCATCAGTTGATCAAAAGTAAAGAGACAGGTCATTCATGTTGATACCATGCTCGATCACGTGCCTCAGATCCGGTTCTGTGCTAGTGTGAAGGGAGAACAGGAGAGACAAAACAGGACTCGCTGAAGCCTGAGAACTTTATCAGCCCACAGAAACTGGATGTTCTGGCAATCTTTTTCTCTGATGCGTAAACTATGAAAAGCTGGCTTTTTATCACCCTGACAACCTAAAGATCAGCACGGAAGTTCAGGATGGCTGACAGAAGGCAGGACGGAAGGTTGATACCAGTGTCAAGTTTGGATTTCAGACTTCTCCCCTTGCCGTCCTTGGCTGAGCCGTCAAACACCACTCTTAGCTTCCCGTTTCGATGTATGCCTTGGTGGGGCAGGAAGAACGCAGAGTGGCCCAGGTGATTGGGTGAATATTCAGTAATGGAGTTTCGCTAAACACTCGCAAGGTGGTCATCATACTTCTGAAAGTCCTCTACATCTGGATGATTCATCATCCGATCAGTCCTAACCCTTTGTAGATCTCTAATTGGACGCTGGTCAATCTTTGGAATTCCAAACAAGGACCATTTCGTAGTGCTTTTCATCTTCTTTCCTCTTCAGTTCTGAGTAGTTCCTTTTGTCTGAAAATTCTCGGTCAGAGTTTCTGAGACAGTCTAGATCCCAGAGAGCATAAGCCCTATTGCAATAGTAGGATGGGCGACACAGTAGTGCCTCCCTGGAACCTCCTGCACAACATATATGAAGATAATCTCGACAGCTCGAAGCCCCTTTGAGATAGGGATCTGGTTCCAGAGGATGATGTACATCTGATCTGTCCCAATCAGTATGTCTACAGATCCTGTACCGAAGTTGTTGCGTAGCTGAATCCCTTCCAAAGCAGTACATGAAGAAGGCTTTCTTGATGGTAAGGGAGCACAGAGGTGTTTCGTCTTCCACAAACAGAACTTCGATGAAGGACCACGTTTCGACTGCTCAGAGTAACCCTCACATGGTCATACATTTGAAACTTCTCCAGTTTCTCCTGAAAGCCGACACAAGCGAAGGTATCACAGTCTATCACTGGAAGTCTCAAGCAGGGTTGGATCAAATACAGATTTTTTAGAGGTCAAATACAAATACAAATACTTGTGACATTATGATGCAAAAATACAAATACTAATACTTATATTCCTTAATTCAAATATACAAATATTAATACAAATACTTCTGAAGTTAAAATGTAAAAATACAAATACAAATACTTTTATTTCCAAGTTCAAATATACAAACCCAATACCTACATGTCAGAATTACATTGTATCATCATTAATGCCCGGAAGATTTCTGGCCTCAACTTTGCCCGCTCAGGAGTGTAAAAATTACTAGCTTTCCTAAACACTCTCAGAAGGTGCCGACGTTGCACAGCAGCTTAGAATGCTCTTGGCAAAGTGCCTCAGAATTTTGAAGCTTTGTATATCACGCCAATATTTCAACGGGTTGATGTAAAAAGGCAGAACACCTTCCTCTAGGTACGTTTCAAGCTCCGTCTTCACCACTGTTATGTGGTTTGTTGATGGGCTTGCCATCAAATGGCCCAGGTGGAGGCATGTAGGCAAAGAGACGAGGTCGTTTGGCAATTATGCCAGCTTTTGTCTCGGTTGATGCCCATGGAAAGCTCATTCTCATGAATTTCTTCCTTTTCGACCTTCTTCTTGTAGTCCTTGGTAGACTCAGCAGTAATTAAGTCCTTGGTAGACTCGGCAAATAATTAAGTCCTCAGTCTTCAAAATCTTTTCTTTCTGCAATTCCTCACATGGAATTCACGCCAACTTGAACCTGGGGTCCATGGCTGCTTCGACAATGACATCAATCCTCTCCAGAAATGGATGCAACTTCTTTTGACAGATGACTGTAGTGCATTTGCCAAGCTATAGCACTAGAGCAGTTTACTTTCAATGACCAGTTTGAGGCTGTGCTCAAGACCAAACACAACTGGTGCAATGCAAGGAAGTGTAGCCATGTTTTCTCCTTCTACTTGCAACATCACCTCTTGGAACAGTTCCAAAACTTGTACCACTTCTTTCAACATTTCAATTCCCTTCAACTCCTCTATAGTCTTTTTTGATCATAGAAGACGAATGGCTGAGTGACTCCGCTGGTGTTTCTGAGAAAATACTTAATCATTATCAACTGAGAGTTCCATCTAGTAGCGTTGGTGGCTTGCGGTGCAACCCACATCTTTTCCAAGAACGGTGCAGCCACAGTAGATGGAAGTAGTGCAGCCACAATACTGTAGCAGTTGCAACTGCACTGACACTGGGATCATTGAAGGCATCTTTTATGTACAGTTGCCGTGTGTGGGCAAAGGAAATGGACCGCTCCGGTGGAAGAAGGGAAGCACTTCATCCAGATCAAGTTCTTCTTCCAAAATGTCAAGGGCTACTTCATTTTCATTTTCATCACTACTTTCACTCCTTACTTTGTCTCCATGTAATCCTGACTGACAGACATTAAATGCTCTCATCATTGACGAAGCATTGTCGGCAACCACCCTCCTCACCTTGCCACGAATTCCGAATTTCGTGACAATTTCCTCATATGCTGTAGCAATGTTCACAGCTGTATGTCGTTCCACAAACTGATTGCAAGCAATGACACATGACTTCAACTCCCATGACGAGTTGTTGAAGTATACGGTGACGGCAAGAAACGATACCATTCTCCGATTCGTCCAGAGGTCCAGTGTCAGGTAAATATGACTGAGGTGTTTGAATTCTGTCAACTGCGACTCAATGAGCTTCGCTTTCTGCGGCAGTAAACTATTTCTGTGTGTGGTTCTGCTTTCGTGCACAAGAGCCTGAAAAGTCTTGCTTTCCACAATGCTCAGAGGCAGTTGATCACATGCGATGGACTCCAAGAGTTTCTTTGTCACAGACTGCTGTTTGATGTGATTAGCGTCAAATTTTTCCTCCTGTGTAGGTTTGAAGAACAAGGTCAATCTGGGTTGTGATGCACATCTCTCATACTTCTTTTCCTCTGGAGCTCTCAAGGTTTCATAATCATTATACTAAACTTTGTAAACTCTTCTGAGATGCAGGACTAGGTTAGATGTTGCCTTCGTCAGTGCCAAATATGACTTTTTGCACTGCAGACAGTCTGCTATGAGATTTTTGGCAGTGGACTTGGCATTAACAGAATAAACTCTCAGTGCAGCTGACAGTTGAGGCATTTGCACGTCCTCCTCATCCTCGATCGAATGGTCATCAGATTTCGATATGTCTTGTTAATCCATCTGCAACATGAGAACAATTCATATAAAGATGCGTAACGATTACCACACATGATAGTTTTTAATATAAAGGAAATGCCAGAGTTATGATTGTCACTTGTAGGAGGTAATTAGGATACTGTTCAGAGTGACACAAATAGGCCTAAGCTTCTAGAAGAAGACTGCACGCCAGTCGCCAACGGTTGCATAGCAATGTATACAATGCATACTGCATTTTATCATTTAAGCTGTTATCAATATTCTAAATAATATAGTCAAACTGTTGTGACTTGTGAGAAGCCTGCATACAGCCTATTTGGGGAGTTAACTGAATGTTCAAAAATCCCTCGCCTTACATATCGATGTTATATCCAAAACCAGTCCTATTGTCACACTTCCTAACCACATAGGAGCTATATTTTCAAAATTAAATAAGAAAAAATAAGCACATAGGGAAAAGAAAAAGTGCACAAGCCAGAGCTTGAGCCTGGCTGTAACGGACTATTACAACTACTAGACACCTAATAGTCTCACTGTCTTGGCACTCTGGCAGACTGGCCCACTCAAAAATTAAAAAAAAACTTTCTCAACAGGAAATTTAATCAAATTATTATATCTTAATTCACTCACCATGTACAATGTGTTTGTTGCATTGGGTCCAGCCCGTGATAATACAGGAAAACTCAAGAGAGCAAGCGACTCATAGGAGTCACGGCCGTGTATCGTCTGCTCTCCCATATGCACGCTGGACGCTCGATCTGAGCTTCCTTGTGATCTAACTCAGTGAGTCAGACAAAAGTGGCGCAGCATTTACATTCGAAATACAATTACAAATACAAATACTTTGAAAATACATTTAATCACAGTTCCAAATACAAATACAATTGTATTTGATCCATCCCTGGTCTCAAGTCATTTGGCAACCAAAGAACAGTGTGTAAGGCGAGATTTTTCCACCATCGATGATGAGGAGGACCAAACGAGTATAGTGACCATTCACTGCAACCACCAATGAAGTCGGAACTGCAGCAACATCCCGCTGAAGCTGCTGCTCATTGGTGGCGTAGTTTTCACATGCAGAGAGTGCACATCTCAAATCCCTCGTTTCGAGCTGACTGATGATCTGAAATGGCTCTGGTTTCCCCCTAGCACCTACAGTCCACTTTTTCTTGTCCTATGGTATCGATGGATGAGGAATCTGTCAGAAAACTGTGATTGCTGGCAGAAGTAGCAAAGAGTGAGAGCTGAGATCCTGATGTCATGGCGATGATGGAGTGACAAAATGATGAGGTCAGATTACTTGTCTGACATGTGCTGCTGGTGCAAGATCGGTAGTTGTGCTGTCCCAAGCACTGGAAACATACAACTGCCCTCTTCATGACGGTCCGGCAATCATCCACAGAAATCTTCTGGAACTGGTTA
>NC_137035.1:9053435-9197349 GCF_032717465.1 Coenobita brevimanus
AGAGGAGGAGAGTTAATGAGACGAAAAGCCTTTGACTCCACCCTATTGAGAAGAGCTGTATGTGGGGAGCCTCCCCACACATGAGAGTTGTACTCCACACAGGGGGGGATAAAACCCCTGTATAGAGTCAACAATTGTGCAGGGGTAAAGAAAGAAAGGAGTCAGCATAGCACACCCAATCTCTTGGAAACAGATTTTACAAGAGATGTAATATGATCTTTCCAAGATAAGTCCCGAGTAAATGAAACCCCAAGCATGTTCAAGGATGATGCAGGATTAAGCTGAATATTATTAAACATTAGTGGGTATACCTGTGGAAGATTTTGACGGGTTGATAGGTGTAAGAACTGAGTCATAGATGCATTAAAAACAACAAGATTATTTTTACCCCAGTCAGAGATACGAGCCAAGTCAGACATTAGGTGTGCCATAGCCTCATCCCTTGTTTGTTGAAGTAACTGTTGAGATGGGCGTTGTGGGAACCGAATGGAAAGGTGAAGGGTGGAGTCATCAGCGTATGAGTGGATAGGGTTAGATGTACAGGTTAGAAGGTCATTGATGAATAAAAGGAAGAGAGTTGGTGATAGGACAGAGCCCTGAGGAACACCACTGTTGATAGATCTAGGAGAAGAACGATGGCCGTCTACAACAGCGGCTATAGAACGACTAGAAAGGAAGCTAGCGATGAAGGCTCAAATAGAAGGATAGAAACTGTAAGAGGGGAGTTTGGAAATTAAAGATTACGAAGTGGGAAGTGTCAACAACGCTACGTAGACAGAGAAGCTGCCAGGAAAAAGGGAGGCATGGGAACTCTGTCCCCAGGCAATGTGGAGGATGCCAGTGATGACGATGAACCACTCCTAGTTTTTTGAACAATAATTCCTGTTTGTTTTGGGTAAGTTTAATAACTGTATATTAAATGTTGGGATTTTTTTGTATATCGGGATTTTTCAGAGGACAGTCTTGGGATTTTTCAATTTTTTGAGTGGCATCACTGCGGCACAACCACAGACAGTAACTGACCAAACTTAGCTTAATTATGTTAAAATTAGCATATTTTTCCGGAAAATCATTGGTTTAGCATAAAATTTAGCATACTGTCAGATGTGGCATAAGTTTGGCATAATCTAAATTTGGAATTATTTTGTTATATTTTACATTATACATCAAAGTAAGCACTAAGGTTAGCATGTATTACACTTCCATCTTTTTCAATATACGGTATACTGGAACACTTGATCAGGGTAGCCAAATCAGCAGAAAAGTCGCTACATCTAGATATTTCAGTCCTTACATTGCTGCAAAATTTATTACGTAGCGGCTGGCGGAATTTTCTGGGGGAATAATTTTTCACTCCTAACCCCGAATTTTCTAAAGTGACAGAAACCAATAGGCCTCACAAAGGACAGATATTTGTTTTATATGAACATCATGAAAGGAAAGTGTGAAACAATCCTTACTTCCTCTTATTTTATACCTTTCGGTTTATTAGCGAATTTAGAACAGGAAATCACAGGCGATGGCGGATGGGCATGTACAGATTTACAGGCTTATAATGATATGGGTTTATACAGTTAACAACATAGTAAAACCATATCAATCTTTAAAAATAATTGAAATCGAACGTAATAAGAATAACGAAAAATTTAGCATAATTTAAGCCAATCTAGCATAATTTCGCTCGCTATCTAGCATATTCCTGCCTTAGAAATCTGGTCACCCTGCAGACAGAATAGCACTATAGCTGCAGACGTGAGGGGTTGCGGACGGGGACAGTAGGTGTTCTGGTTAGCTACAGTATAGCCCATCAGTTAGTCGTCACTCTCAGGTAAATCAAATGTTTGTTATGTTGCTGGTATACATTTTCTTTTACCGTCATCAAGAATACTATAATATGATTTATTCACTTTTCGTATATATATATATATATTTATATTTTCGATTTACGACTCTCGTCTCCCTCTCATGTTTCCATTTTTCTCAACGTAAAAGAGACAAACAGTTGTAACAAACGTTTCCTTCAGACACCACCTCCATAAATTACATTTCTTTGAAATGTAAGGAATCCCAACAGTATGTGTATTCCACTTTCATTCACAGTATAATTCATTTTGATTCATAATAGTAAATATTTCACCCGACTTTCAAACTGAAACGAATTTCCTCAAATATAAGAACAATATATTTGACTGCATGAATTATGCATTTGTAATGTATCGTTATATGTTACTCCAAGGTTTTCCACTCAATATTCATAATTTTTTTAATTATAAAAACGCCATCACTTGATTACATAATTTGGCTACTATTAACGCGACAAGTGTCAAAACCCGTCTTTTCCCTCTCGTATATTGATTCAGCTTATACATGCAAGCAATATCTCTAAATTCTTGTGAAATTGACAATTACACAACGCGTCTCTTATAAACGTGATCACGCCTGCAAGGGTTCCTTAATCATTACTAGGTTTTCTCACCATGATGTTGTGTTATCTTGTTTTTGTTTTTCTTGGAACAATCTTAAGGGCTTCTGGCCTTTGGCTCTTTCTTTCTTACGTAAAATAAAATCTGCGGACACGTACTACTTCCCCAGTTACTTTACTCCAAATACTTTTATTTGGACGCAGTATCTTTATTCCTTTATCATCTCGCTTCAAATTTGACACAATTCTTCGGCCAGTACTTCCAGACACATTTTTTTTTTCCCTTTTTTATTTACACTTTTTAAAGGGTTACGAAATCAAACATCAAACCATATTAACACCAATTTTGGAATGCTATAGTCTTGTATGATTATTCATCATCATGACAGTTTCCAAAAAAGTATGTAACTATACTGTAGTTTTGAAGAAATCATCTTGTACGTCCTTGTAATGTTGGCATTATTTTTATTTCAAAACTGTTTCACACACTGACCAGAATCTTTCGCTGATACTCTTTATCTTCTAACCAAATTTCACGTTTAGCATATATATATATATATATATATATATATATATATATATATATATATATATATATATATATACACACACACACACACACACACACACACACACACACCTTGTTCCTTTTTCTTACAACTCAATGGTCATCGCTGAAAATGCATATCATGATATTCCCACAGTTTATGTTAGACTACATAACGGGATATATTTAATACGAGTACTGTCAAAGCTTTACTGTCTCAGTTTACCTAAGATGTTCTGATGTAACAAAGTCATTTTGAACATAGAATAGGCTTAGATTGAAAATATTGGAAGGTTTGCCACAAACATCAAAAACAGTACTGAAGACACGTACTGTGTTGTACATCAACAATAGCGATCATCATCATCATCCGGACTTCCTTTCCCCATCAAGGGCAATTTTACAGTAGAACTGTACAGTATTTGTTCATATTTTTTACTAACACGGTTATTCTGTTTTGCCTTAAAAAAAAAAAAAAAAAAAAAAAGCATACTGGCGTTGCCTGAACAACCTTTGGTTAATTTTCAGTGCATTGTTTGTATTTGATGATGCTTGGAGCTCCCGTCATCCACTCCCACGATGTAAGGCTACCCATAGTTGACTCGATGCTGATTGGCTAGCCAAATGATATCCTTTAAGCCGCCAGGAATTCATTTACTGCGCTGGGTGGTAACCTTATGACCAAACCACGTATGTTCCCTTCCTGACAAGAAAGTGGGTTGTGGAGGTTTTGTTCTTCGCGCTCCATAAAATTAGCTAACTAAAAATACAAGGAATCCTTGAACCAGTACGGACCTGCAGTTGGTGACAAAAGACAAAGGACATGATAAGGATAGCAACTGGGCATGTGAGAGGTGCGGATGATGAGCTGATTGTTCAGGTGTCTGAGGGTGCAAAAGTTGATGTATGTGGACTGATTGAGACAAAATGATGAGGTGTGTGTGTTAGAGTGGAAGTATGGGTTGCGTACATTTCCCAGGGCAGATGTGGGTAACAGGGCAAAGAACGGCGATTGTATTGCTAGCCTATATGCAAGATGTCGATGGAAAATAGAAGGCAGTAGGGATCAGTTGGATCTTGGATTGTATGGGTAAGATTTAAACTGCAATTACCGTCAATGGCAATTTCTGTGTGTATTTGGACCAATGGAGGATCAAACAATCTGACTAAAAGATGAGTTTCGGGCAAAAGTGAAAGCCTGCGTGAGAAAGTTTGAAAGAGGCGAGAGACTGTTTTTGACTGCAGATATGAATGGAAAATTGGGAAATGGTTGTTGGCGAATGGGGTGTACCTGCTTAAGTGGATGCTAAAAGTTGTGCTCTGGCGGTAATTTGTGTGGAAAAACACATGACAATAACCAAAACTTGTTTATGTACAAATTTACACGCCGTTATACATGGCGAGTGATAAGGAGGGTAGGTAGTGAGTTCGATGAGCAGAAGGCAATGAATGATTTTCGTGTGTGTGGATGAGAGAATGAGAAAATACGTGATGGGCACAGAAGTGTACTGTATACAGAGGCAGCTGAACATTTTTCATGTCGCACCCCGCCTTGCTTTGGTCTACTGTATATGTACACGCCGTCCAACCTGCCCTTGCATTCCTGCCATCAGCGGATTGTAAAAAAATTATTCCTGAATTACTGTTATTATTAATGCAGCCTTTTCAGATGGATGTTACCTAACTGAATACAGGCTAAATTAATCCTACTCCTGCAGTCCACTATCCCATTTTGGGGAGATAGGTGACAGTTGAACGTTCACACAATCAGGCACTGGAGCTGCCAGGGTTGGTGCCACCACGTGAAGGCATCCCTCTCCTGCACATGCCTTGTTCAAAAAGGAAAAATAATAATTCTGTTATGCTTTGAATTAATTTATAACCAAAAGAAATGCACATAACCAAATCAGAGGTACACAGCACATAGATTTTTTTTTTTATTCTGATATTTTGCTGCTGAATGCGAGGCACATGTTAGAAAGGACGATACAGATTACCACAACATTCTCTCTCTCTCTCTCTCTCTCTCTCTCTCTCACTCCGTTTCGAAAGAGCAAAATAGAAAAGATGTACTCACAGAGACGCTTGTCTGTGGACGTCATTGGATCATAATCAAATGATTATGACACCCAGCACAAGTGATCATAAACTCCTCGAATTATAACACTGTGATTTTGTAGATTTCCGGATTTAGGTTTCACCGATTCAGTTAGATTAGGTTAGATTAGGTTAAGATTGAACCGGTATTAGGCTTGCTTGTGAGTCCAAATTTCAAAATATAACACTATCACCATACATTTCGAAAAATTTAATCCATGAAATCTAAATCCGATAATCCTTAAAATCACAAAGCTGCTCGAATTAGTCCATCATATGTTAATAAATACTGCCTCATGGTCATAAACAACACCCAATTCACCACCTCATGGTGATTAACAGTGCCACATAGTAATTAATATCAGCATATAGTCAGACACACCTCCACACGATGGTCCTAAACAGAACAATATGGTCATAGTCATAAAGACTGCCTGTGGATGATTTTTCCCCACTGAGAGGTCCCGTTTGTGAATGGTAATTGCGCACATCTTACGTGTTAGAAAAAAGACACCCGGAAACACCACGACACCCCCAGGAGGTGACAACGGAAGGGAAGACAAGAGCTAGTGGGACGTCCATGCAATATGGGTGCAAGTCCCAGGTAACCGCATGCCCTTACTCTCCGGAATGCACCCGGCGTGAACACCTCAGCCCAGGCACAATCCCCTTCCATTAACCCAGCCTGCATCAGGACTGGATGTGGAGCTGAAATATTCGCTCCAGGCAGCAACTCAGAGACGGCCTTTAGCCGCTCAACCCCAGAGATGGCCTCTAGCTGCTCTAATAAAGTGAAAACCTGCAGCCACACCCTTGAGATGGCCTGTAGCTGCTCTAATAAAGCGACGACCTACAGCCGCACCCTAATAAAGCGACAGCCTGTAGCCACGCTCTTGAGACGGCCTCTAGCCATTCCCTGTGCTGCCCACACCCCCTTCAGAACTCGTGACGGCCTGCTGCCGCACATGGGGAGAGAAGGGCACATCCCCTTTCCTTCTGCAGTAGCCTCAGAGGGCATGACATACGTGACGGCCTGTAACCGCGATTGTAGACAGGAGACGGCCTGTAGCCACTCCTCGCTTACACATTGTCCTTCATATGGGACTCCAGTGACGGCCTGTAGCCATGCCCGTAGGAAGGTGACTGCCTGTTGCTGCATTTCGTCTGTGGTCCAGTCAGGACATCAGGCCCCGGCAACGGCCTGTAGTCATACCAACAGGGAAGGGATTGCCTGTAGCTGGCCTCCTGTGTCCCAAGGGACCTTGGCGACAGCCTGTAGCTGCACTAGGGAGAGGAGCCAGAAAAGCCCCTTGCCCCCTGTGACTTCACAATGTGAGCGTGACCTATGCTCACCTCCATCCACCTGTGGTGAAGCAGGTCGTTCCCCCCTCCACCCAGACTGAGGCAGCCCCCAGAAGGAGAACTCCCCACTGGAGGACTGGTGGTGAGGCCCAGTGTTGTCCCCGGGTCTATACTCCATACAACCGGTGTCAGAGGAAGACCCGCACCTGACAGACTCCTTTCCGAGGCGACGCTGCAGGAAGGGAACCACAGTCACCGGGACCCTGATGGTTCCGCTTGTACCCCAGGCGAGAATTCCCCAGTCTCTGGCTGAAGTGACGCTGTTCCCCCACCAGGCACATACGAGAACACCTGGAGAGACTGTTTAGCCCTAGCCCTGTGGGCCAGACCCCTGTCCCCAGCCCCGAGAGTAAGCTGGCCCTTCACAACGCCCGACCGCAGCCCTCAGCGAGAGATGACGCCCCTGCAAGTGGTCCCATGGCCGCTAGATGAGAGGGATCCAGGAGGGATTCTGATGACACCAGGCCAGCACCTGTGAGTCCCCCTTCCCCCCTCCCCCCTTGCCCATCGACAAGTGATTGTGTAACAAAGTGAAACTAAAGTGAAAGACGGTGCCTAAGTGAGAACCTCATTCAGTGCAAAGTGAATACCAAAACCTAACCCTCCCGTCTGTGATTGTATTCAGTGCATAGTGAACATCAATCCCTAGCTTTCTCCCAGTGACCATACTCAGTATAAAGTGAAACCCAAGAACAGAACACGAGTATAGAAACTGTGAATTACTAACTTTCCCCCAGAATAATAAGACACAAATATAGAGACTGTGCACTGTGTAACCTATACCTAACTCCCACCCAGAATACAAAGGCACGAGTCTAGAGACAGTGAACTGTTGCCACACCCATTCACCCTGAAATCAGTACAGTGTCTGTCCTATATCCTGCGTGATACACTTAACCTGCTCAGCAGCCTGTGAAATGATTTGGCATAAATATTGTGAGATTGTCTGCCTGTTCCTGTATCTGAGAACTTGTGAATATACGTGTAGGTTGTTGCCCAGAGTTTTTATGCCCTGTTCCTCTTGTGATTGTGGTCTAGCAACAGTCTAGAAAAGAACCCAACTGCAAGTTAGGCGTTTCTAGGACGGGAAGCCGATTTAAAATCACCTCGCATAACACATGTAACTGTCATAGGTTAGATGAAGAGAATTTAACTCCAAAATGATGGTCCTAAGTGCCTTTCTATCCCTAGAACTGGCTGTTTTGTGGTTATTGATCCATATAAATACTGTATCAAAATGCTACTGAATATGACGTCATACAGTTGTATTATAAATGCAATGTATGTAATTTGTATAAAATGGATGAAATAATGATTACTAGGTATGAAAGCGAAAACCCATGCATTAAAAATAACGAGTTACCATAGCAGATGTGGAACTTTCCAGTATGAAAATGGGAAGAGGTCCAGTAACATTGATACTGAAAGTGGTAGTAGCTTCCCTATAAAACTAAAAATTCATGACGCTATATGTTGTTAATTTCAAGAAACAATAAATTGTAGTTCTGAATCAGTAAATTATTAAAGTAATAAGTGGCAACTCTGACAATTCAGGTCTCGGATTCACAAACCATTGCAGACTCCTGGTGCTTCCCTTACTGGCTGCACCGCACCCTTTTGGTGTTACACTGGTATGTACAAACTGTTTCGGCCACCATTTTGTGCTCCAGACCATTCTTACAGGATCGTGATTCGGAAATAGAAGCACATAATATCAATTGCATGATCCCTGACCAAAACAATGGTGAGTTACCTGCGATGTGGAATTTAATTACCTACAGTATGTATGTATGTATGTACGTACTTATGGACCCGAGTACATAGTTACATATGCATCTACGTACCTAGTTAGGTACACACCCACGTATGTAATCACATACGCATCTTTATGTATGAAATATATACATGCTTACGCATGCTCCCATGTACGTATGTATGCACCATGTATGTACTTATGTCCACACATATGAACTTAAATAGGTACGCACATATGTACGTACTTATGTACGCATCTTTACGTATGAACGTATGTACACTGGCGGTCAAAAGTTCTGTTCTGATCCCAGGCACAACATCCAGCAATGAAAGAGATAACGGAAACGGAAGGGAGAAATACGATTTATGACAGTGGCAGCAGCCGGTAACCACATCTGCTTATGACGTGTTATTTTATGGACAGATGATGCCATTATACAGTTTATAGAAACGTTTTGATTTTTGTATAAAATAAATCATTGATGAGTGAGCTGCATGATCTGGCAACACAAGACAAAAGCAGTTTTAAGGCGAGTGAGCACCCACTGGATCAGTCTATGATAAGGAAATCTCTTATATCATTTGGTTAACATTGCAGTTAAAGATTATGTATCAACGAAATGATCTATGATAATAATGGAATACACCCGTCCGTATGTTTACTTATACTGCGGTATTCCAGATATATGATTTGTTGTCACGTGTCCGTTTTAACCCGCCCCGTCCCGTCGACGTATGGGTACATTGCAACGATTTGCATTTGCTAGTCCCGGCGACGTACCGGTATGTCATGCAATTGCAAGGTCCCTAATTTGCACAATTTTTAATTTTCGCACATGATTTTTCGTATTTATACATGGGACACCTTCCTCTATTCCTCTACAAGATGCCAAGCAGGGACAATGCCTTACACCGCATAACCTCCCCCCTCCCCTCTCACGCCATTGTCTCGGAAATTCACCTGTTATCAGTGACCTGGCCAATAATGACATTCAGGGCCAGAGTGATTCCCCAATCGATGACAATGTGGAGAACAAGGTTTACATAGCATTATAGGAAGAAACAGTCAGAAATGATGATCAGGTAATGTGGGAAAAAAAGGTCATGAATGGTGATTAGTTAGTGAGTGAAACAATGCTTATAATGCCTATATTACTGCTTGGAAACCAATATACTCTCATACTACATATAAATTCGTACGAAGTAAATAAATAAATACCGTTTATGAGTGGATAAAATAGTTACCCTCCCATAGAACTCGTTTTCTTTGGTGCCAGCATGTTTGAAAACCCAGTCAGGTAAGGAGGAACTCCTACATGGATTGAGTTTTTTAAACCTCAGGTGAGCGATTTCTCTATGAATTTTCGATGTTTCTCACCAAAGGCGAAGGTTTTAGCTAAAAATTTTTCTTTCGAAAATACCTCGGGACTGGGAGATGTCGGAGGTGCGGAAAACCTCGGGACGTGACAGGTTAAACAGTGATTAGCAACCCAATCATTAACCTTTCTAGACACAACAAACTTGTAAATACATCACGGGTGGCAGGTGCACCAACTGCCAGACCCAGGCTACACTCTTAAACTGTACCAAGTTTATATGTTGCCAATAGTTCGTGCTTATGTGTGGACAGAAACTCACAAAAGAAGTGGTACCTCGCTAACCAAACCGTTTTGTGATTCGTGTGGTAACACTGCAACCTTTAGAACTTCACTGATTTGAGTTGGGCTTTCAGATACTATGCCTGAATGAACCCCGACTGGAATTTAGTTTCACTTCCTGGTGAACTAATGTAGCTATGCCGTATGTGAAAATGCTCTTGATAATATTGCTTTGTATAATTAACTGCATCATAGTGCAAGCAGCAAATCCTTTGACCATAGTAGATAATCAAATGTTGAAACTTTCATTTTGTCATTACTATAATTCACATTAAAACATGATGTGTGGATGCACAAAAATAGTTACGATGTCGTGTCTCCTAATGATTTCTAACTATTCCCCACACATTTCAGAGCATTCCGTTGAAGTGATTGTTATAACTTTCACCGCGTAGCCTAACCTGTGTCGTTACGTATACAGATTTAATGTCACATTACTGACCGAGTTGCTGCGTCAGCACAAGTCCCGGAAAAAACAATAATTAATCTCGTAGTGGCCCGCACATTATAAAGACCTTGATGCTAAAAAAAAAAAAAAAAATGCCGTTCATATGAGGCTGCTTAATTTCAAAGGCGGCATGTCTTCATGATGTGTAATTTCGAGGTAGGCAACAACATCATAGTGAAATATGGACACCTCTTCGACATTTTTATGGTCTCATTGTTTTGACGGGGGCACGGTGGCTCAATGGTGGATCATTAAACACGTAATCAGGGGACTGCGAGTTTGAGCCTCGCCCAGGACTGCCGTGCTGGGAGTGGTAGTGCGTTCCTGTAATGTAGAGGGGTTATATGATCCAATACAGGGTCTAGCTCGGGGGAACGCCATTTGTCATTGTTTTGACGAGGTTTGTCAAATAACTGTGATCTCGACATTTTCTTTGATGCATAGTATACAACTGATACAACTGATTTTATGATATATTGATAAAATATTTTAACGTCGGAATGATGCTCTTATAACAACTGTTATAACTAAAACAGCAAGTTACTGCTAAAGCAAAGATGAAAGTTGTACAGTACTTCTATTGGGCTAAGAGTTCCATGTCACTTCTGTAGAAATACTGCGTTACGTGCCTCATTACATTATCGTAGAATATTAATTTGTGCATTATTGTTCGTTTATTGATTTTTTTTTTACTACGTTTATGTTTAGGTATTTCGTGTTTTGCCAGAAAAATAATATGACAGTGAAAGGTGTAACTACATCAATATTACGTTTTTGTGCAATAAGTCTTAGATATTGCATCCTATGAATATCTTACACAAAATTGCATCATTTCACTGTTGGTGCCATGATGATCATGCTGTACAAGAAGAATTTTTACAGTAGCTAGGTTACGTATCACTGTCCAATTCGCATTCTAACGCAAATACTACCTTTATCATCTCAATCTTCGAATTTCATAGATTATACACGTCAGTAGGAAAAAATTATGAAAGTTTTATGGTGTTTTTGATACAGTTTTAGGTACTGATTCCGAAAATCCCATCCGTTTTTCGTACCACGTCTGGTTTTATGATGAATGATGAACCTTCATGTTGAAACCATATACAGTATAACAATATTCATATACTGTATATTCCTGTTCTTAACAGTGATTATGCTTTTTTGCAGCTGTTGTAGTTTAATGAATCAGTTGAAATGTCAAGGCAATGCAAAAATAGCCGCGATCGTTTTTGCAATGTCTGTGGTCCGTTCACCCCCAAATGACAGCGAATCAACATCACGTATGATATCAAGGTCTGTCATCTGTACTTTGGCTGTGCTCTTCCAGATCAAGACAAAATATGGGCACTGCATGTAATTTGTACAGCTTGTTCGAATGGACTGAGAAATTGGCTGAATAAGAGAAAAAGGGCAATGCCATTCACTGTTCCTATGATATGGCGGGAGCCAAAAGATCATGCCATAGATTGTTAATTCTGCAAGGTCAGCATATCCGTGGTTTCTGTTGAGAACATGCACAAGATTGCTTACCCCAGTTTGGAATCCACTGTAAGACCAGTGCTGCACAACGATGAAGATCTTCCCATTCCATTACCACCAGAAGATGGTACGCCAGTAGCGACGATGAGGACGAAGATGTAGCCCAAACTGAGTCAGATGAAGCAGCTGAGGATTCAGGTTTTTAGCCGACAGTGAAGACAACCTTAACAATTCTCTCAAGGACAGTTGAATGACATAGTTCAAGATTTGGGACTACCGAAGGACAAGGCTGAACTTTTGGCATCTTGTTTGAAGGAAATATGTCTGCTCAAGAAAGATGTTCGAGTAACATACTTCAGAAAACGAAATGAATATCTTTCTTCATATTTTACTGTTGATGGACCACTATGTTTTTGCAACGACATTGATGGGCTGTTTCGCTGCCTTTTATAGGAGCATGATCCTTCTCAATGGCGTTTATTAATTGATTTGTCAAAGAAACGCTTGAAGGCGGTATTGCTGCACAATGGAAGTATGAAATCTTCTGTGCCTTGAGGACATTCATTGCACATGAAAGAGTGCTATGAAAACACTGGGGCCCTTTTAGATCCCATAGAATATGGAGAATACAAATGGAAGTTGTGTGGAGACTTGAAAGTGATCGGTTTGCTGATGGGACTGCAATCAGGCTTCACAAAACACTGTTGTTTCTTATGCCTCTGGGATAGCCGTGAAACTTTCAAGCAATACATGCAGTCGGCATGGCCACCTAGACAAACATACGAGCCAGGAACTTCGAACATCTCGAATGAACCCCTGGTTGCTCCCAGAGACTTTCTTCTTTCTCCGTTTCATTTAAAGCTCGGCTCAGTGAAGCAGTTCGTGAAGTCACTGGGAAGAAGAAACACTTAATGATTCGGATATGTCACAAGCAAAGTTCCAGGCATCACAAGCTAAGCTGAAAGAAGGAATATTCATCGGCCCACAGATAAAGGAACTTCTGAGAGACCACATATTTCGCACCTACCTGGCTGATGTGGAACTGGCTGCCTGGACCTCATTCAAGTGGATGCGTGAAAATTTCCTGGGAAACAAGAGGTCACCGGATTATGAAGATGGTGTTGTGAGAGTTCCGAATTCATTTGCTGCTATGGAGTGTCACGTGTCACTGAAAGTTCATTTTCTTCATTCGCACCTTGAAGTTTTTGAGCAGAACCTGGGAGCCGTCTCTGCCGAACAGGGAGAACACTTCCATCAAGATATCAGTGCAATGGAGTATCGCTATTTAGGCTCCTGGAATGAAAGTATGCTCGCGGATTACTGCTGGATGCTGCACACGGACGAGCCTGGAAAGCAGCATCGAAGGAAGTCTGAAGCTCGACGATTTTGAGTAGTTTGACCTTTGCAAAAGTGCACTGAAATTCGCTCTGTTATACGTCTTGCAGGAGAGCTTCTTGCTCTGTCATTTCAGTTTGGATGAAATATGTGGACTTATTTGGAGGCACTGAATTTATACGAGGAATCGACATACTTCAAAAAACTTCGAAACCTCAAATATACCAAGAAAAACTTCGTTTTTATAAGTAAGCGTCTGCATCCAGTAAATTAAACCCAAATGATAAAAGGTAATTTCCATAAAATTGTGATGTGCTATGCTAAAATGGACATGCACATATGTGATCATCGCCAAAAATAGGTCTAGAAATGTTATATTTTATACCTTATGAGAGAAAAAAGTGTGATTATATAGACCTGTTTTGCTTGCCCTTAAGGATATGGTGTAATTTTACTGTCTGGTAACTGTGGAGATAATGTCACTGAATTTGGAGGTTGCAGTCTTCGTCGTGGATTGTGATCGCAAATTTTGAAGCATAGGAACTAAGTTTGTCTGCCCAGATTCATATCCATATAAATAATTTCTCCTTCGTAGTCTACCACATATCTGTGAATAAGAGGATGTTTCAGTGCCAGAGTAAATGCTAGCTTGTCCACATCTCTACAACATACACATGGATGAAGAGGATGTGTCACTCTCAGTGCAAACGCTAGCCTGGCCACGTCTCTACCACATGTGTGTGGCTTGAGATGTGTCAGTGTCAGAGCAAACACTAGCCTGGACGCACCTCTATTACATATGCGTGGTTGAAGGGACGTATCAGTGCTAAATCACATTCTAATCTGGCCATATCTCTGCCACGTATGCATAGATGAGGGAAAGTGATAGTGCCTGATTACTCCTTTACCTGGTCTCATCTCTGTCACATGCAAGTTCCAATGTCAAGTGCCAATTGGGATTGACATGGAGGTTTTCTAGGCGTATTACATGCTCCAAAATCAGATAATCTCATCATTATGGACGGTAGCACAATAATACAAAAGTCTAACAAAGCAACCTTCCATCATTACTGAGTCAGAATATTTTGGGAAAAATATGTACTGGGGCAGTAATTTTTCGTTATATTGTAAGTCGTTACCACATGTGCTACGATGCAATTGGCAGATGAGCAGTTATGTTCACCACTTATTTTAATGACGACCTGGAGTGTCAGTGCTTGTGGTTTATAATACAATAATAACTATACAGAGAACAGGTTATGGGCTCAACACCCAAAGACCACCATATACTAAGACAATGGTTGCCCTAACCAACATCCAACATCAGTAGTTATTCTGGTAAGGAAGAAGGATGACTCAGTGAGGTGCTGTGTGGATTTCCGAGCCTTGAATGAGTCAACAGTGAAGGATGTGTATCCCTTGCCAAGCATTGCTGACATGCTGGATGCTCCGTCAGGTGCCAAGTGGTCCTCCATCCTAGACGTGAAAGCAGGTTATCACCAGGCGAAAGTTGCAGAAAATGAGAAGAAAACAGCCCATTCATTTGGGATGGGTTTATTGCAGTTCAAAGTGATGCCATTTGGCCTGTGTAATGCACTGGCTACTTTCGAGCACCTCATGGATAGAGTACTGGAAGGTCTGCACTGGCAGGATGTGTTTGTGTTTTGACAGACTTTCGACCAGGAGTGATACAGGAGCTGGGGCTGTTTTGCTGCAAGAGGATGATCAGGGTATTGAACACCCTGTATCTTATTACAGTAAAAAGTTCATTCCACCTCAAAAGAACTACTCAACTATTGAGAAAGGGCTTTTGGCCTTGATTTTGGGTTTACAGCATTTTTCATTTTATTTGTGTTCTGGCTTTGACCCCATATTCATTTATACCGATCATAACCCACCGAAATTCCTTAGTAAATTTAAAGATAAAAATCAGAGATGGACAAGATGGAGTCTACATTGACATACAACATGTCAAGGGGAAAGGAAATGTTATTGCAGATTGCTTATCTAGACTTTAGACGGATTGTTTTAGAGTAATAAGAAATTTCCTTTGTAAATTTCTTTTTCTTTGTGGGGAGGTGTTACATAGCCTATGATTTCATCATCCTTCGTATAATTCTAACTTACAGTATGCTGCATGTTTGATCACGATTCGCCTCGTGGCTTCCATAGTGACCAGGCTTGCATTTTCTACCTCACTCCCCCCTTCTCCCCCTTATAGTAGAGTAAGTCGTTCTTTCTGTTGTTCAGAGCAGGAGTGTCAACTCTTCGTCCTCTGTGCCCTCATTTGCGAGTCCTTCTTACAAGTTGAATCAAGCTCTGCCGGCCCCTATATAATGAGCTCAGTCTCTGCATTAATTGCCTCTTAGATCTACTCCTCATTTTGTTCACATCTCTGTCCTCCCCTGTACAGTGTATTATTATTTTTGTGAGTGCTCAGGAAGTCTCCAACCATCTAGCTGCTGTATAATTTGAGTATAAGTGTTGTTACCGTTTTTCTTGTACTGTATGGCCTGAGGCGTTAATTCTTAGGCCTGGTAAGGTTTCTGTGATTCATGTAGAGTTTTTAATGTCAGCCATTATTAATAATATTTTGTATCTGTAATAATATATCTTGCTTTAACTGAGCATTATCCGGTTTTCTCATTTATCAGGGCTGACTGAGATAAATTTGCTCTTGCTAAATTCATGTTAATAGAGGCTATTGCAGTTAACCTGTTTTGCCATTACATTATCCTTATGAGTCCTGAATGTTTAGTTGTTAGTTTGAGCATTAAACTTTAACTTGTAATTTTACCTAAGTCTTTTGTTTTGAACCTGGAACTTTGCGGGACAGTAGTGATCTTAGTATTCTCACTTGAAGTATTCATTATCTCTCTCTGTTCCGTAACAATATATATATATATATATATATATATATATATATATATATATATATATATATATATATATATAATGTACACTTCATTCAGGTGGGTTAACTTGGATGTTATCTTAACCCCCACTAAATACTGACTCCAAATTTGCAATTCTTGCATGCATTCTGTGCATTGCGAACAGCACTACTGCAAATACAATGCAGAAGATTATAAAGACATTAGGTGCTGGGTTATACACATAATATGGGTAGAACATACTCAAACTCAAATCTTGCCACGGCTTCATTGTTTCATTGATCAGTTGTATAGTTTCAAACTTAGGTGAAGTCAACTTAATACATGTGCTCATGTTTAAGTCCATATCAGGCAGTGGTTGGAAATGTTTGTGTGTATGATTGAGGATGGCGTAGTGATTGATGGTGGATAAAGTGGAGATGGATGGTGTAAATACCGCATAGTAGTCTGGCGCTATATATAATCCTGAGGCTGAAGTATGAGATGGTGGTATATCTGGACAGACTATGTAAACTGATGTGTTATGAGTGAAATAAAAAAACTGTGAGTGTCCGATGAGTTGATGGTGTACAAGCTTATCTGGAGCAAAAGTGAAGTTACAATGATGATGCATATTGTTATTTCTGATGATAGCCATTTCACAAGGGACTGTATCAGTAGGCTGAAACGTGAAAATGTACGCAGGACAAAGGTGAATAGCATGTAAGGATGTGCGGCACTTTCGTTCAATCGTTGATTCACTTGCGAAAGTGACAATGTTCCGTCTCTTGGAGACCATGATGAGTTCGGTGTCTGTGTTGATGTTGATGATGACCAAAGTGTTATTATTCTTAGAAGGGAAGGGGTGTATTTCGTATACTGTGAACAGGTCTTCAGTTATGAATGGTACGTGAACTACTACTGATGTTAGTGTTAGTGTTGCTTCTAAATATGGATAATATTGCATGAATTCCCTACTTCGGAACAAAGGTTTCAATTTATGTTTATGTATGCCTTGACTAATTATCTGACGTAGCTCATGAACTGGAAGTAAGTCAGTTGTAATCTTGCCATCACCAGCATTCGAAATTCCTTGCATAAGTGCCTTGTAACGAACTCTAGTGTCGTCTGATTGTTGTAGAATCGTGTCAATATGTTCTGTGATGATGGAGAAGTGTTGGAAAAGTGTTATGTTACCTTCCATTTCATTTATTTTATCTACACTTTCGAGAGCTATGTTTTCTGCCTTTTTCAGATTTTTCACAATTGTCTTCATTGCTGAGTTATGTCCTGTGATGAATTTATCTTGGTATATTAGTACCTGAGCTATTTTATTAAATTTGTTGTTTATTTCTTTAAGGTCTTCCTCTGTAGCCAATCCAAAGATGTTCCCAAGAACTGCGCCACCCAGGTCGAACAAACCGCGCTTTTGGCGAGTACGTGTGATGTTGTTCTTGTTGCTCAATACCTCCGTTCCATAAGATGGGATATCTTGGATCATGATGAGCATAGTTGACTTAGCCTGTTCTATTTTCCATTTCGCTAACTTCACTATTTCATCCACTTCCTTTGTGTTATGTGCTTGTGAAACATAGCCTCCTATCATGAAGTCCAGAGTTCTCATGGGTTTTGCTATATTTTCTAGATAGAAGGTAATTCATACAAGTAATCCAGACTTATTTCATTACTCATGACGTCTTTTACGATTTAAGTCGTGGCCGTTGGAGCTATGAGGCATCCTTGCCGTACCATGTGTTGGGGGTCTAAGTGCGCATATCGTCTTGCTATGTAGAGGAGAATCCATAGCATAAGTCCCTTCATCGCCACCTACCGACCAAAAAATCTATTAATTTCCTAATATGGTCATGATACTATGGTCGATGATAGTGATGATGTGCGTTACGGTTGATTGTTATTTCATTTACAGAAGGAGTTTAAATCGATATTTGATTCTCGTAAATGATGTACTGTAGATTTTATTGGAACAGTTGGATTTATGTTTGATTGTTTGGTATATGACCTTAATTTATTTTTGTAATTATTGTTGTTTTCTTGATTGGTTTCATGAGTTAGGTTCGCTTGCTCGGTTGTATCCGATGCTGAATAATTATTGGATAGTTCCCTTGAAACTCGTTTTAAATGGTCAGTATGAACTTGTTTCTCTTCGCCACTAGACAGTGACTTAATTAAAACTTTGTTTGCTTTTTATGTTAATTACTCTGTATGGGCTCTCAAATTTTGGGGATAATTTATCGTCTCTCGTATGAATGATACCGTAAACAATGTCTCCTAAGCTGATAAATGCCTCCGTCATTTCTTCCTTGGACATCGTTAATTGTTTTTTGACTCTTTTGTGCATGTCCTGGAATTCACGTAAACGGAGTTTAGAGTAATCATCGTAATTGTATTTGGGCAGACTGTCACCTTCTAGGAGCTCATATGGTAGTTTTTTATCTGTCCCATATATAATGAAATGTGGTGTGTCACCTATGGATTTATTTATAGATCCAGTAATTGAGGCTCCTACTCTGGGAATCCAATCATCCCAGCTAGCATAATTTTCAGTGAGAATGTGTCGTAGCACATCTAATACTTTTTGTTTTGTCTCTCTACTAACTCATTAGATGCTGGGTGATAGGCTAAAACGTTAACCTTTTTGATGTTGTATTGTTTACATATTTCTTGTAAGATATCAGAATTAAATTCTCCTCCATTATCACTTATTAGTACCTTTGGGGTAGTAAAGCGACATATTACCTTATCTGTTATTGCCTTTGCTACTGTCTCTGTTGTTTTATCTTTAATTGGAGCTAAAATGACATAACGGGAAAAATGATCCATTGCTGCAAATAGGTATTGGTTATTATTGTATGATAATGGCATCTTGTGTAAATCAACAGCGACAACGTCCCATGTTGATGTGATACAGGGCAATTACCCAGCGGTGCAGGTGTGATTGGGTATCCTTTGTGTTTTGCACATGATTGGCATCTGTCTATATGATTGTTTATATCTTTTCGTAATGAAGGCCAGTTATATAACAGATGGGCTTGTTTGAATGTCTTATCCTTTCCAGGATGTCCTGCATGTGGGCTATCGTGTATCGTTCGTAATACCTGGGGTATCATGTCATTAGGTGCTACCAATTGGTTAGTATTTCTTTGGCGTTTTCGTTGCTTCGGGTTGATCGTGTATAAAGTATTATTGACCATTGTGAATTGTTCGAGTGGTACATGCAGTTTGGGTAATTGTATGTCATCTCCACTTTCTAACTTGCATATAGCTTTAGACCATACTGGGTCAAGTCTTTGTGCTTTTGTGATATCATCGTGGTTTGGGATATTTCCTTTTAGATCTAATGCCGCGACCTGAATTGTGTTCGGATTCCAAGATAATGCGTCGGCTACTATGTTCATTTTGCCTTGTATATAATGAATATGTACATTGTAGTTTTCGACTGTACATTTCCATCTTGCTCTCCTCCCAGAGAGGAGTTTTTCTTTAAACATACCCGCTAGTGGTTTATGGTCGGTGAATAAGTGTATTTCGTAACCATATACCAAATCTCGAAACTTTTGTAATGCAAAAACCACTGCAAGTGCCTCTAAGTCTGTAGTGTAATAATTTTTCTCTGCACCTTTTGTTTGTCTGCTGGCAAATGCAATTGGTTGATTCTTTCCTCTTTTATCTTCCTGCATCAGTACAGCCCCTAATCCTTTAACAGAAGAGTCTGTACAGATAATAAATGATTTTGTGAAATCCGGATATGCCAGACAAGGTGCATTTGTTAGTTTAATTTTTAGATTGTTAAATGCTTGTTTTTGTTCTTCTTCCCATTGGAATATAGCATCTTTTTTGAGTAGTTGGAATAGAGGAAAGGCTATATGAGAGAATTATGGTACGAATGACCTATAGTACCCAGCTGGACCTAAAAATTGTCTAACTTCGTCAGTCGTAGTGGGTTCAGGAAAATCTCCCACTGCCTGTATTTTGTCATCAGTGGTGTGAATACCATTAGAACTTAATTTGTGGCCTAAGATATTAATTTCCTTAAAGCAAAATTTGCATTTAGAAAGCTTAATTTTTAAACCAGCATCACTAAGCCTTTGTAAGAGTAAGTCTAATTTCTTGAGATGTTCTGTAATATTTTTCGTTGCGATTCTAATATCGTCAAGATGAAAAAATATTCCTTGTCCTAAAATTCCGGACAATAGGTAATTCATAAGACGCTGCAATGTGCCTGGGGCTGTCCTCAGTCCCATCAGCATCCTTGTATATTGGTAGTGTCCTCTATTTGTGGAAAAAACAGTGTATTTACGTGACTCCTGTTCAACCGGTATTTGGTAATAACCATTTAGTAGATCGATTGTGGAAAATACATTATTTTCTGGTCCAATATTCTGTAGAACGTCGCTTAGCAATGGCATGGGAAATCGGTCTGGGATTGTGTGATTGTTTAGTTTACGGTAATCTACTACCGCACGCATTTCTCCATTTCGTTTGGGCACGAAGAATAATGGGGCATTCCACGGGGAGACTGAAGGTTCAATAATTCCAAGTTTTAACATTTCATCGACATACTGATTTGCAAGTGTACGTTGAGATTGTGGGATGCGGTAGGCTGGTACGAAAACTGATGGTGTTTCTGAGTGCACATTAATTTTGTGATTAATCAAGTTAGTACACCCTAATTGTCCTCCGGATAATGCTACGGTGTCCCTGTGTGTTTCCATCAGGGTTAACATATCATTTTCTTCATCAAATTCACCTGAGTGAATTAAATTCTCTTTATGCTTTCTCTATCCGTAGATTTGATCTCATTGTAACTCCAGCTATAACTATTTCTTTCACAGGGGCGGGCCATTTTTCAATATTAACTATGCAAGTCCCCTTTTTCAACTGTACTTCCCCATTCATGTGATTTTTTTTTATGCGAGGAAGAAGGAACCAAAGGCCATGAGTCCATAAAATTGTGATGTGCTATGCTAAAATGGACATGCACATATGTGATCATCGCCAAAAATAGGTCTAGAAATGTTATATTTTATACCTTATGAGAGAAAAAAGTGTGATTATGTAGACCTGTTATGCTTGCCCTTAAGGATATGGTGTAATTTTACTGTCTGGTAACTGTGGAGATAATGTCACTGAATTTGGAGGTTGCAGTCTTCGTCGTGGATTGTGATCGCAAATTTTGAAGCATAGGAACTAAGTTTGTCTGCCCAGATTCATATCCATATAAATAATTTCTCCTTCGTAGTCTACCACATATCTGTGAATAAGAGGATGTTTCAGTGCCAGAGTAAATGCTAGCTTGTCCACATCTCTACAACATACACATGGATGAAGAGGATGTGTCACTCTCAGTGCAAACGCTAGCCTGGCCACGTCTCTACCACATGTGTGTGGCTTGAGATGTGTCAGTGTCAGAGCAAACACTAGCCTGGACACACCTCTATTACATATGCGTGGTTGAAGGGACGTATCAGTGCTAAATCACATTCTAATCTGGCCATATCTCTGCCACGTATGCATAGATGAGGGAAAGTGATAGTGCCTGATTACTCCTTTACCTGGTCTCATCTCTGTCACATGCAAGTTCCAATGTCAAGTGCCAATTGGGATTGACATGGAGGTTTTCTAGGCGTATTACATGCTCCAAAATCAGATAATCTCATCATTATGGACGGTAGCACAATAATACAAAAAGTCTAACAAAGCAACCTTCCATCATTACTGAGTCAGAATATTTTGGGAAAAATATGTACTGGTGCAGTAATTTTTCGTTATATTGTAAGTCGTTACCACATGTGCTACGATGCAATTGGTAGATGAGCAGTTATGTTCACCACTTATTTTAATGACGACCTGGAGTGTCAGTGCTTGTGGTTTATAATACAATAATAACTATACAGAGAACAGGTTATGGGCTCAACACCCAAAGACCACCATATACTAAGACAGTGGTTGCCCTAACCAACATCCAACATCAGTAGTTATTCTGGTAAGGAAGAAGGATGACTCAGTGAGGTGCTGTGTGGATTTCCGAGCCTTGAATGAGTCAACAGTGAAGGATGTGTATCCCTTGCCAAGCATTGCTGACATGCTGGATGCTCTGTCAGGTGCCAAGTGGTTCTCCATCCTAGACGTGAAAGCAGGTTATCACCAGGCGAAAGTTGCAGAAAATGAGGAGAAAACAGCCCATTCATTTGGGATGGGTTTATTGCAGTTCAAAGTGATGCCATTTGGCCTGTGTAATGCACTGGCTACTTTCGAGCACCTCATGGATAGAGTACTGGAAGGTCTGCACTGGCAGGATGTGTTTGTGTTTTGACAGACTTTCGACCAGGAGTGATACAGGAGCTGGGGCTGTTTTGCTGCAAGAGGAAGATCAGGGTATTGAACACCCTGCATCTTATTACAGTAAAAAGTTCATTCCACCTCAAAAGAACTACTCAACTATTGAGAAAGAGCTTTTGGCCTTGATTTTGGGTTTACAGCATTTTTCATTTTATTTGTGTTCTGGTTTTGACCCCATAGTCATTTATACCGATCATAACCCACCGAAATTCCTTAGTAAGTTTAAAGATAAAAATCAGAGATGGACAAGATGGAGTCTACATTGACATACAACATGTCAAGGGGAAAGGAAAGGTTATTGCAGATTGCTTATCTAGACTTTAGACGGATTGTTTTAGAGTAATAAGAAATTTCCTTTGTAAATTTCTTTTTCTTTGTGGGGAGGTGTTACATAGCCTATGATTTCATCATCCTTCGTATAATTCTAACGTACAGTATGCTGCATGTTTGATCACGATTCGCCTCGTGGCTTCCATAGTGACCAGGCTTGCATGTTCTACCTCACTCCCCCCTTCTCCCCCTTATAGTAGAGTAAGTCGTTCTTTCTGTTGTTCAGAGCAGGAGTGTCAACTCTTCGTCCTCTGTGCCCTCATTTGCGCGTCCTTCTTACAAGTTGAATCAAGCTCTGCCGGCCCCTATATAATGAGCTCAGTCTCTGCATTAATTGCCTCTTAGATCTACTCCTCATTTTGTTCACATCTCTGTCCTCCCCTGTACAGTGTATTATTATTTTTGTGAGTGCTCAGGAAGTCTCCAACCATCTAGCTGCTGTATAATTTGAGTATAAGTGTTGTTACCGTTTTTCTTGTACTGTATGGCCTAAGGCGTTAATTCTTAGGCCTGGTAAGGTTTTTGTGATTCATGTAGAGTTTTTAATGTCAGCCATTATTAATAATATTTTGTATCTGTAATAATATATCTTGCTTTAACTGAGCATTATCCGGTTTTCTCATTTATCAGGGCTGACTGAGATAAATTTGCTCTTGCTAAATTCATGTTAATAGAGGCTATTGCAGTTAACCTGTTTTGCCATTACATTATCCTTATGAGTCCTGAATGTTTAGTTGTTAGTTTGAGCATTAAACTTTAACTTGTAATTTTACCTAAGTCTTTTGTTTTGAACCTGGAACTTTGCGGGACAGTAGTGATCTTAGTATTCTCACTTGAAGTGTTCATTATCTCTCTCTGTTCCGTAACTCTCTCTCTCTCTCTCTCTCTCTCTCTCTATATATATATATATATATATATATATAATATGTACACTTCATTCAGGGGGGTTAACTTGGATGTTATCTTAACCCCCACTAAATACTGACTCCAAATTTGCAATTCTTGCATGCATTCTGTGCATTGCGAACAGCACTACTGCAAATACAATGCAGAAGATTATAAAGACATTAGGTGCTGGGCTATACACATAATATGGGTAGAACATACTCAAACTCAAATCTTGCCACGGCTTCATTGTTTCATTGATCAGTTGTATAGTTTCAAACTTAGGTGAAGTCAACTTAATACATGTGCTCATGTTTAAGTCCATATCAGGCAGTGGTTGGAAATGTTTGTGTGTATGATTGAGGATGGCGTAGTGATTGATGGTGGATAAAGTGGAGATGGATGGTGTAAATACCGCACAGTAGTCTGGTGCTATATATAATCCTGAGGCTGAAGTATGGGATGGTGGTATATCTGGACAGACTATGTAAACTGATGTGTTATGAGTGAAATAAAAAAACTGTGAGTGTCCGATGAGTTGATGGTGTACAAGCTTATCTGGAGCAAAAGTGAAGTTACAATGATGATGCATATTGTTATTTCTGATGATAGCCATTTCACAAGGGACTGTATCAGTAGGCTGAAACGTGAAAATGTACGCAGGACAAAGGTGAATAGCATGTAAGGATGTGCGGCACTTTCGTTCAATCGTTGATTCACTTTCGAAAGTGACAATGTTCCGTCTCTTGGAGACCATGATGAGTTCGGTGTCTGTGTTGATGTTGATGATGACCAAAGTGTTATTATTCTTAGAAGGGAAGGGGTGTATTTCGTATACTGTGAACAGGTCTTCAGTTATGAATGGTACGTGAACTACTACTGATGTTAGTGTTAGTGTTGCTTCTAAATATGGATAATATTGCATGAATTCCCTACTTCGGAACAAAGGTTTCAATTTATGTTTATGTATGCCTTGACTAATTATCTGACGTAGCTCATGAACTGGAAGTAAGTCAGTTGTAATCTTGCCATCACCAGCATTCGAAATTCCTTGCATAAGTGCCTTGTAACGAACTCTAGTGTCGTCTGATTGTTGTAGAATCGTGTCAATATGTTCTGTGATGATGGAGAAGTGTTGGAAAAGTGTTATGTTACCTTCCATTTCATTTATTTTATCTACACTTTCGAGAGCTATGTTTTCTGCCTTTTCAGATTTTTCACAATTGTCTTCATTGCTGAGTTATGTCCTGTGATGAATTTATCTTGGTATATTAGTACCTGAGCTATTTTATTAAATTTGTTGTTTATTTCTTTAAGGTCTTCCTCTGTAGCCAATCCAAAGATGTTCCCAAGAACTGCGCCACCCAGGTCGAACAAACCGCGCTTTTGGCGAGTACGTGTGATGTTGTTCTTGTTGCTCAATACCTCCGTTCCATAAGATGGGATATCTTGGATCATGATGAGCATAGTTGACTTAGCCTGTTCTATTTTCCATTTCGCTAACTTCACTATTTCATCCACTTCCTTTGTGTTATGTGCTTGTGAAACATAGCCTCCTATCATGAAGTCCAGAGTTCTCATGGGTTTAGCTATATTTTCTAGATAAGAAGGTAATTCATACAAGTAATCCAGACTTATTTCATTACTCATGACGTCTTTTACGATTGAAGTCGTGGCCGTTGGAGCTATGAGGCATCCTTGCCGTACCATGTGTTGGGGGTCTAAGTGCGCATATCGTCTTGCTATGTAGAGGAGAATCCATAGCATAAGTCCCTTCATCGCCACCTACCGACCAAAAAATCTATTAATTTCCTAATATGGTCATGATACTATGGTCGATGATAGTGATGATGTGCGTTACGGTTGATTGTTATTTCATTTACAGAAGGAGTTTAAATCGATATTTGATTCTCGTAAATGATGTACTGTAGATTTTATTGGAACAGTTGGACTTATGTTTGATTGTTTGGTATGTGACCTTAATTTATTTTTGTAATTATTGTTGTTTTCTTGATTGGTTTCATGAGTTAGGTTCGCTTGCTCGGTTGTATCCGATGCTGAATAATTATTGGATAGTTCCCTTGAAACTCGTTTTAAATGGTCAGTATGAACTTGTTTCTCTTCGCCACTAGACAGTGACTTAATTAAAACTTTGTTTGCTTTTTATGTTAATTACTCTGTATGGGCTCTCAAATTTTGGGGATAATTTATCGTCTCTCGTATGAATGATACCGTAAACAATGTCTCCTAAGCTGATAGGTGAATCTCTTGGCTTCTTGTTAAATGCCTCCGTCATTTCTTCCTTGGACATCGTTAATTGTTTTTTGACTCTTTTGTGCATGTCCTGGAATTCACGTAAACGGAGTTTAGAGTAATCATCGTAATTGTATTTGGGCAGACTGTCACCTTCTAGGAGCTCATATGGTAGTTTTTTATCTGTCCCATATATAATGAAATGTGGTGTGTCACCTATGGATTTATTTATAGATCCAGTAATTGAGGCTCCTACTCTGGGAATCCAATCATCCCAGCTAGCATAATTTTCAGTGAGAATGTGTCGTAGCACATCTAATACTTTTTTGTTTTGTCTCTCTACTAACTCATTAGATGCTGGGTGATAGGCTAAAACGTTAACCTTTTTGATGTTGTATTGTTTACATATTTCTTGTAAGATATCAGAATTAAATTCTCCTCCATTATCACTTATTAGTACCTTTGGGGTAGTAAAGCGACATATTACATTATCTGTTATTGCCTTTGCTACTGTCTCTGTTGTTTTATCTTTAATTGGAGCTAAAATGACATAACGGGAAAAATGATCCGTTGCTGCAAATAGGTATTGGTTATTATTGTATGATAATGGCATCTTGTGTAAATCAACAGCGACAACGTCCCATGTTGATGTGGTACAGGGCAATTACCCAGCGGTGCAGGTGTGATTGGGTATCCTTTGTGTTTTGCACATGATTCGCATCTGTCTATATGATTGTTTATATCTTTTCGTAATGAAGGCCAGTTATATAACAGCTGGGCTTGTTTGAATGTCTTATCCTTTCCAGGATGTCCTGCATGTGGGCTATCGTGTATCGTTCGTAATACCTGGGGTATCATGTCATTAGGTGCTACCAATTGGTTAGTATTTCTTTGGCGTTTTCGTTGCTTCGGGTTGATCTTGTATAAAGTATTATTGACCATTGTGAATTGTTCGAGTGGTACATGCAGTTTGGGTAATTGTATGTCATCTCCACTTTCTAACTTGCATATAGCTTTAGACCATATTGGGTCAAGTCTTTGTGCTTTTGTGATATCATCGTGGTTTGGGATATTTCCTTTTAGATCTAATGCCGCGACCTGAATTGTGTTCGGATTCCTAGATAATGCGTCGGCTACTATGTTCATTTTGCCTTGTATATAATGAATATGTACATTGTAGTTTTCGACTGTACATTTCCATCTTGCTCTCCTCCCAGAGAGGAGTTTTTCTTTAAACATACCCGCTAGTGGTTTATGGTCGGTGAATAAGTGTATTTCGTAACCATATACCAAATCTCGAAACTTTTGTAATGCAAAAACCACTGCAAGTGCCTCTAAGTCTGTAGTGTAATAATTTTTCTCTGCACCTTTTGTTTGTCTGCTGGCAAATGCAATTGGTTGATTCTTTCCTCTTTTATCTTCCTGCATCAGTACAGCCCCTAATCCTTTAACAGAAGAGTCTGTACAGATAATAAATGATTTTGTGAAATCCGGATATGCCAGACAAGGTGCATTTGTTAGTTTAATTTTTAGATTGTTAAATGCTTGTTTTTGTTCTTCTTCCCATTGGAATATAGCATCTTTTTTGAGTAGTTGGAATAGAGGAAAGGCTATATGAGAGAATTATGGTACGAATGACCTATAGTACCCAGCTAGACCTAAAAATTGTCTAACTTCGTCAGTCGTAGTGGGTTCAGGAAAATCTCTCACTGCCTGTATTTTGTCATCAGTGGTGTGAATACCATTAGAACTTAATTTGTGGCCTAAGATATTAATTTACTTAAAGCAAAATTTGCATTTAGAAAGCTTAATTTTTAAACCAGCATCACTAAGCCTTTGTAAGAGTAAGTCTAATTTCTTGAGATGTTCTGTAATATTTTTCGTTGCGATTCTAATATCGTCAAGATGAACAAATATTCCTTGTCCTAAAATTCCGGACAATAGGTAATTCATAAGACGCTGCAATGTGCCTGGGGCTGTCCTCAGTCCCATCAGCATCCTTGTATATTGGTAGTGTCCTCTATTTGTGGAAAAAACAGTGTATTTACGTGACTCCTGTTCAACCGGTATTTGGTAATAACCATTTAGTAGATTGATTGTGGAAAATACATTATTTTCTGGTCCAATATTCAGTAGAACGTCGCTTAGCAATGGCATGGGAAATCGGTCTGGGATTGTGTGATTGTTTAGTTTACGGTAATCTACTACCGCACGCATTTCTCTATTTCGTTTGGGCACGAAGAATAATGGGGCATTCCACGGGGAGACTGAAGGTTCAATAATTCCAAGTTTTAACATTTCATCGACATACTGATTTGCAAGTGTACGTTGAGATTGTGGGATGCGGTAGGCTGGTACGAAAACTGATGGTGTTTCTGAGTGCACATTAATCTTGTGATTAATCAAGTTAGTACACCCTAATTGTCCTCCGGATAATGCTACGGTGTCCCTGTGTGTTTCCATCAGGGTTAACATATCATTTTCTTCATCAAATTCACCTGAGTGAATTAAATTCTCTCTTATGCTTTCTCTATCAGTAGATTTGATCTCATTGTAACTCCAGCTATAACTATTTCTTTCACAGGGGCGGGCCATTTTTCAATATTAACTATGCAAGTCCCCTTTTTCAACTGTACTTCCCCATTCATGTGATTTTTTTTTATGCGAGGAAGAAGGAACCAAAGGCCATGAGTCCATAAAATTGTGATGTGCTATGCTAAAATGGACATGCACATATGTGATCATCGCCAAAAATAGGTCTAGAAATGTTATATTTTATACCTTATGAGAGAAAAAAGTGTGATTATGTAGACCTGTTATGCTTGCCCTTAAGGATATGGTGTAATTTTACTGTCTGGTAACTGTGGAGATAATGTCACTGAATTTGGAGGTTGCAGTCTTCGTCGTGGATTGTGATCGCAAATTTTGACGCATAGGAACTAAGTTTGTCTGCCCAGATTCATATCCATATAAATAATTTCTCCTTCGTAGTCTACCACATATCTGTGATAAGAGGATGTTTCAGTGCCAGAGTAAATGCTAGCTTGTCCACATCTCTACAACATACACATGGATGAAGAGGATGTGTCACTCTCAGTGCAAACGCTAGCCTGGCCACGTCTTTACCACATGTGTGTGGCTTGAGATGTGTCAGTGTCAGAGCAAACACTAGCCTGGACACACCTCTATTACATATGCGTGGTTGAAGGGACGTATCAGTGCTAAATCACATTCTAATCTGGCCATATCTCTGCCACGTATGCATAGATGAGGGAAAGTGATAGTGCCTGATTACTCCTTTACCTGGTCTCATCTCTGTCACATGCAAGTTCCAATGTCAAGTGCCAATTGGGATTGACATGGAGGTTTTCTAGGCGTATTACATGCTCCAAAATCAGATAATCTCATCATTATGGACGGTAGCACAATAATACAAAAGTCTAACAAAGCAACCTTCCATCATTACTGAGTCAGAATATTTTGGGAAAAATATGTACTGGTGCAGTAATTTTTCGTTATATTGTAAGTCGTTACCACATGTGCTACGATGCAATTGGTAGATGAGCAGTTATGTTCACCACTTATTTTAATGACGACCTGGAGTGTCAGTGCTTGTGGTTTATAATACAATAATAACTATACAGAGAACAGGTTATGGGCTCAACACCCAAAGACCACCATATACTAAGACAGTGGTTGCCCTAACCAACATCCAAAATCAGTAGTTATTCTGGTAAGGAAGGAGGATGACTCAGTGAGGTGCTGTGTGGATTTCCGAGCCTTGAATGAGTCAACAGTGAAGGATGTGTATCCCTTGCCAAGCATTGCTGACATGCTGGATGCTCTGTCAGGTGCCAAGTGGTTCTCCATCCTAGACGTGAAAGCAGGTTATCACCAGGCGAAAGTTGCAGAAAATGAGGAGAAAACAGCCCATTCATTTGGGATGGGTTTATTGCAGTTCAAAGTGATGCCATTTGGCCTGTGTAATGCACTGGCTACTTTCGAGCACCTCATGGATAGAGTACTGGAAGGTCTGCACTGGCAGGATGTGTTTGTGTTTTGACAGACTTTCGACCAGGAGTGATACAGGAGCTGGGGCTGTTTTGCTGCAAGAGGATGATCAGGGTATTGAACACCCTGTATCTTATTACAGTAAAAAGTTCATTCCACCTCAAAAGAACTACTCAACTATTGAGAAAGAGCTTTTGGCCTTGATTTTGGGTTTACAGCATTGTTCATTTTATTTGTGTTCTGGTTTTGACCCCATAGTCATTTATACCGATCATAACCCACCGAAATTCCTTAGTAAGTTTAAAGATAAAAATCAGAGATGGACAAGATGGAGTCTACATTGACATACAACATGTCAAGGGGAAAGGAAATGTTATTGCAGATTGCTTATCTAGACTTTAGACGGATTGTTTTAGAGTAATAAGAAATTTCCTTTGTAAATTTCTTTTTCTTTGTGGGGAGGTGTTACATAGCCTATGATTTCATCATCCTTTGTATAATTCTAACGTACAGTATGCTGCATGTTTGATCACGATTCGCCTCGTGGCTTCCATAGTGACCAGGCTTGCATGTTCTACCTCACTCCCCCCTTCTCCCCCTTATAGTAGAGTAAGTCGTTCTTTCTGTTGTTCAGAGCAGGAGTGTCAACTCTTCGTCCTCTGTGCCCTCATTTGCGCGTCCTTCTTACAAGTTGAATCAAGCTCTGCCGGCCCCTATATAATGAGCTAGGTCTCTGCATTAATTGCCTCTTAGATCTACTCCTCATTTTGTTCACATCTCTGTCCTCCCTTGTACAGTGTATTATTATTTTTGTGAGTGCTCAGGAAGTCTCCAACCATCTAGCTGCTGTATAATTTGAGTATAAGTGTTGTTACCGTTTTTCTTGTACTGTATGGCCTAAGGCGTTAATTCTTAGGCCTGGTAAGGTTTTTGTGATTCATGTAGAGTTTTTAATGTCAGCCATTATTAATAATATTTTGTATCTGTAATAATATATCTTGCTTTAACTGAGCATTATCCGGTTTTCTCATTTATCAGGGCTGACTGAGATAAATTTGCTCTTGCTAAATTCATGTTAATAGAGGCTATTGCAGTTAACCTGTTTTGCCATTACATTATCCTTATGAGTCCTGAATGTTTAGTTGTTAGTTTGAGCATTAAACTTTAACTTGTAATTTTACCTAAGTCTTTTGTTTTGAACCTGGAACTTTGCGGGACAGTAGTGATCTTAGTATTCTCACTTGAAGTGTTCATTATCTCTCTCTGTTCCGTAACTCTCTCTCTCTCTCTCTCTCTCTCTCTCTCTCTCTCTATATATATATATATATATATATATATATATATATATATATATATATATATATATATATATATATATGTACACTTCATTCAGGGGGGTTAACTTTTGGATGTTATCTTAACCCCCACTAAATACTGACTCCAAATTTGCAATTCTTGCATGCATTCTGTGCATTGCGAACAGCACTACTGCAAATACAATGCAGAAGATTATAAAGACATTAGGTGCTGGGCTATACACATAATATGGGTAGAACATACTCAAACTCAAATCTTGCCACGGCTTCATTGTTTCATTGATCAGTTGTATAGTTTCAAACTTAGGTGAAGTCAGCTTAATACATGTGCTCATGTTTAAGTCCATATCAGGCAGTGGTTGGAAATGTTTGTGTGTATGATTGAGGATGGCGTAGTGATTGATGGTGGATAAAGTGGAGATGGATGGTGTAAATACCGCACAGTAGTCTGGTGCTATATATAATCCTGAGGCTGAAGTATGAGATGGTGGTATATCTGGACAGACTATGTAAACTGATGTGTTATGAGTGAAATAAAAAAACTGTGAGTGTCCGATGAGTTGATGGTGTACAAGCTTATCTGGAGCAAAAGTGAAGTTACAATGATGATGCATATTGTTATTTCTGATGATAGCCATTTGACAAGGGACTGTATCAGTAGGCTGAAACGTGAAAATGTACGCAGGACAAAGGTGAATAGCATGTAAGGATGTGCGGCACTTTCGTTCAATCGTTGATTCACTTGCGAAAGTGACAATGATCCGTCTCTTGGAGACCATGATGAGTTCGGTGTCTGTGTTGATGTTGATGATGACCAAAGTGTTATTATTCTTAGAAGGGAAGGGGTGTATTTCGTATACTGTGAACAGGTCTTCAGTTATGAATGGTACGTGAACTACTACTGATGTTAGTGTTAGTGTTGCTTCTAAATATGGATAATATTGCATGAATTCCCTACTTCGGAACAAAGGTTTCAATTTATGTTTATGTATGCCTTGACTAATTATCTGACGTAGCTCATGAACTGGAAGTAAGTCAGTTGTAATCTTGCCATCACCAGCATTCGAAATTCCTTGCATAAGTGCCTTGTAACGAACTCTAGTGTCGTCTGATTGTTGTAGAATCGTGTCAATATGTTCTGTGATGATGGAGAAGTGTTGGAAAAGTGTTATGTTACCTTCCATTTCATTTATTTTATCTACACTTTCGAGAGCTATGTTTTCTGCCTTTTTCAGATTTTTCACAATTGTCTTCATTGCTGAGTTATGTCCTGTGATGAATTTATCTTGGTATATTAGTACCTGAGCTATTTTATTAAATTTGTTGTTTATTTCTTTAAGGTCTTCCTCTGTAGCCAATCCAAAGATGTTCCCAAGAACTGCGCCACCCAGGTCGAACAAACCGCGCTTTTGGCGAGTACGTGTGATGTTGTTCTTGTTGCTCAATACCTCCGTTCCATAAGATGGGATATCTTGGATCATGATGAGCATAGTTGACTTAGCCTGTTCTATTTTCCATTTCGCTAACTTCACTATTTCATCCACTTCCTTTGTGTTATGTGCTTGTGAAACATAGCCTCCTATCATGAAGTCCAGAGTTCTCATGGGTTTTGCTATATTTTCTAGATAGAAGGTAATTCATACAAGTAATCCAGACTTATTTCATTACTCATGACGTCTTTTACGATTGAAGTCGTGGCCGTTGGAGCTATGAGGCATCCTTGCCGTACCATGTGTTGGGGGTCTAAGTGCGCATATCGTCTTGCTATGTAGAGGAGAATCCATAGCATAAGTCCCTTCATCGCCACCTACCGACCAAAAAATCTATTAATTTCCTAATATGGTCATGATACTATGGTCGATGATAGTGATGATGTGCGTTACGGTTGATTGTTATTTCATTTACAGAAGGAGTTTAAATCGATATTTGATTCTCGTAAATGATGTACTGTAGATTTTATTGGAACAGTTGGACTTATGTTTGATTGTTTGGTATATGACCTTAATTTATTTTTGTAATTATTGTTGTTTTCTTGATTGGTTTCATGAGTTAGGTTCGCTTGCTCGGTTGTATCCGATGCTGAATAATTATTGGATAGTTCCCTTGAAACTCGTTTTAAATGGTCAGTATGAACTTGTTTCTCTTCGCCACTAGACAGTGACTTAATTAAAACTTTGTTTGCTTTTTATGTTAATTACTCTGTATGGGCTCTCAAATTTTGGGGATAATTTATCGTCTCTCGTATGAATGATACCGTAAACAATGTCTCCTAAGCTGATAAATGCCTCCGTCATTTCTTCCTTGGACATCGTTAATTGTTTTTTGACTCTTTTGTGCATGTCCTGGAATTCACGTAAACGGAGTTTAGAGTAATCATCGTAATTGTATTTGGGCAGACTGTCACCTTCTAGGAGCTCATATGGTAGTTTTTTATCTGTCCCATATATAATGAAATGTGGTGTGTCACCTATGGATTTATTTATAGATCCAGTAATTGAGGCTCCTACTCTGGGAATCCAATCATCCCAGCTAGCATAATTTTCAGAGAGAATGTGTCGTAGCACATCTAATACTTTTTGTTTTGTCTCTCTACTAACTCATTAGATGCTGGGTGATAGGCTAAAACGTTAACCTTTTTGATGTTGTATTGTTTACATATTCCTTGTAAGATATCAGAATTAAATTCTCCTCCATTATCACTTATTAGTACCTTTGGGGTAGTAAAGCGACATATTACATTATCTGTTATTGCCTTTGCTACTGTCTCTGTTGTTTTATCTTTAATTGGAGCTAAAATGACATAACGGGAAAAATGATCCGTTGCTGCAAATAGGTATTGGTTATTATTGTATGATAATGGCATCTTGTGTAAATCAACAGCGACAACGTCCCATGTTGATGTGGTACAGGGCAATTACCCAGCGGTGCAGGTGTGATTGGGTATCCTTTGTGTTTTGCACATGATTCGCATCTGTCTATATGATTGTTTATATCTTTTCGTAATGAAGGCCAGTTATATAACAGCTGGGCTTGTTTGAATGTCTTATCCTTTCCAGGATGTCCTGCATGTGGGCTATCGTGTATCGTTCGTAATACCTGGGGTATCATGTCATTAGGTGCTACCAATTGGTTAGTATTTCTTTGGCGTTTTCGTTGCTTCGGGTTGATCTTGTATAAAGTATTATTGACCATTGTGAATTGTTCGAGTGGTACATGCAGTTTGGGTAATTGTATGTCATCTCCACTTTCTAACTTGCATATAGCTTTAGACCATATTGGGTCAAGTCTTTGTGCTTTTGTGATATCATCGTGGTTTGGGATATTTCCTTTTAGATCTAATGCCGCGACCTGAATTGTGTTCGGATTCCTAGATAATGCGTCGGCTACTATGTTCATTTTGCCTTGTATATAATGAATATGTACATTGTAGTTTTCGACTGTACATTTCCATCTTGCTCTCCTCCCAGAGAGGAGTTTTTCTTTAAACATACCCGCTAGTGGTTTATGGTCGGTGAATAAGTGTATTTCGTAACCATATACCAAATCTCGAAACTTTTGTAATGCAAAAACCACTGCAAGTGCCTCTAAGTCTGTAGTGTAATAATTTTTCTCTGCACCTTTTGTTTGTCTGCTGGCAAATGCAATTGGTTGATTCTTTCCTCTTTTATCTTCCTGCATCAGTACAGCCCCTAATCCTTTAACAGAAGAGTCTGTACAGATAATAAATGATTTTGTGAAATCCGGATATGCCAGACAAGGTGCATTTGTTAGTTTAATTTTTAGATTGTTAAATGCTTGTTTTTGTTCTTCTTCCCATTGGAATATAGCATCTTTTTTGAGTAGTTGGAATAGAGGAAAGGCTATATGAGAGAATTATGGTACGAATGACCTATAGTACCCAGCTAGACCTAAAAATTGTCTAACTTCGTCAGTCGTAGTGGGTTCAGGAAAATCTCTCACTGCCTGTATTTTGTCATCAGTGGTGTGAATACCATTAGAACTTAATTTGTGGCCTAAGATATTTATTTCCTTAAAGCAAAATTTGCATTTAGAAAGCTTAATTTTTAAACCAGCATCACTAAGCCTTTGTAAGAGTAAGTCTAATTTCTTGAGATGTTCTGTAATATTTTTCGTTGCGATTCTAATATCGTCAAGATGAACAAATATTCCTTGTCCTAAAATTCCGGACAATAGGTAATTCATAAGACGCTGCAATGTGCCTGGGGCTGTCCTCAGTCCCATCAGCATCCTTGTATATTGGTAGTGTCCTCTATTTGTGGAAAAAAACAGTGTATTTACGTGACTCCTGTTCAACCGGTATTTGGTAATAACCATTTAGTAGATCGATTGTGGAAAATACATTATTTTCTGGTCCAATATTCTGTAGAACGTCGCTTAGCAATGGCATGGGAAATCGGTCTGGGATTGTGTGATTGTTTAGTTTACGGTAATCTACTACCGCACGCATTTCTCCATTTCGTTTGGGCACGAAGAATAATGGGGCATTCCACGGGGAGACTGAAGGTTCAATAATTCCAAGTTTTAACATTTCATCGACATACTGATTTGCAAGTGTACGTTGAGATTGTGGGATGCGGTAGGCTGGTACGAAAACTGATGGTGTTTCTGAGTGCACATTAATCTTGTGATTAATCAAGTTAGTACACCCTAATTGTCCTCCGGATAATGCTACGGTGTCCCTGTGTGTTTCCATCAGGGTTAACATATCATTTTCTTCATATAAATTCACCTGAGTGAATTAAATTCTCTTTTATGCTTTCTCTATCCGTAGATTTGATCTCATTGTAACTCCAGCTATAACTATTTCTTTCACAGGGGCGGGCCATTTTTCAATATTAACTATGCAAGTCCCCTTTTTCAACTGTACTTCCCCATTCATGTGATTTTTTTTTATGCGAGGAAGAAGGAACCAAAGGCCATGAGTCCATAAAATTGTGATGTGCTATGCTAAAATGGACATGCACATATGTGATCATCGCCAAAAATAGGTCTAGAAATGTTATATTTTATACCTTATGAGAGAAAAAAGTGTGATTATGTAGACCTGTTATGCTTGCCCTTAAGGATATGGTGTAATTTTACTGTCTGGTAACTGTGGAGATAATGTCACTGAATTTGGAGGTTGCAGTCTTCGTCGTGGATTGTGATCGCAAATTTTGAAGCATAGGAACTAAGTTTGTCTGCCCAGATTCATATCCATATAAATAATTTCTCCTTCGTAGTCTACCACATATCTGTGAATAAGAGGATGTTTCAGTGCCAGAGTAAATGCTAGCTTGTCCACATCTCTACAACATACACATGGATGAAGAGGATGTGTCACTCTCAGTGCAAACGCTAGCCTGGCCACGTCTCTACCACATGTGTGTGGCTTGAGATGTGTCAGTGTCAGAGCAAACACTAGCCTGGACACACCTCTATTACATATGCGTGGTTGAAGGGACGTATCAGTGCTAAATCACATTCTAATCTGGCCATATCTCTGCCACGTATGCATAGATGAGGGAAAGTGATAGTGCCTGATTACTCCTTTACCTGGTCTCATCTCTGTCACATGCAAGTTCCAATGTCAAGTGCCAATTGGGATTGACATGGAGGTTTTCTAGGCGTATTACATGCTCCAAAATCAGATAATCTCATCATTATGGACGGTAGCACAATAATACAAAAGTCTAACAAAGCAACCTTCCATCATTACTGAGTCAGAATATTTTGGGAAAAATATGTACTGGTGCAGTAATTTTTCGTTATATTGTAAGTCGTTACCACATGTGCTACGATGCAATTGGTAGATGAGCAGTTATGTTCACCACTTATTTTAATGACGACCTGGAGTGTCAGTGCTTGTGGTTTATAATACAATAATAACTATACAGAGAACAGGTTATGGGCTCAACACCCAAAGACCACCATATACTAAGACAGTGGTTGCCCTAACCAACATCCAACATCAGTAGTTATTCTGGTAAGGAAGAAGGATGACTCAGTGAGGTGCTGTGTGGATTTCCGAGCCTTGAATGAGTCAACAGTGAAGGATGTGTATCCCTTGCCAAGCATTGCTGACATGCTGGATGCTCTGTCAGGTGCCAAGTGGTTCTCCATCCTAGACGTGAAAGCAGGTTATCACCAGGCGAAAGTTGCAGAAAATGAGGAGAAAACAGCCCATTCATTTGGGATGGGTTTATTGCAGTTCAAAGTGATGCCATTTGGCCTGTGTAATGCACTGGCTACTTTCGAGCACCTCATGGATAGAGTACTGGAAGGTCTGCACTGGCAGGATGTGTTTGTGTTTTGACAGACTTTCGACCAGGAGTGATACAGGAGCTGGGGCTGTTTTGCTGCAAGAGGATGATCAGGGTATTGAACACCCTGTATCTTATTACAGTAAAAAGTTCATTCCACCTCAAAAGAACTACTCAACTATTGAGAAAGAGCTTTTGGCCTTGATTTTGGGTTTACAGCATTGTTCATTTTATTTGTGTTCTGGTTTTGACCCCATAGTCATTTATACCGATCATAACCCACCGAAATTCCTTAGTAAGTTTAAAGATAAAAATCAGAGATGGACAAGATGGAGTCTACATTGACATACAACATGTCAAGGGGAAAGGAAATGTTATTGCAGATTGCTTATCTAGACTTTAGACGGATTGTTTTAGAGTAATAAGAAATTTCCTTTGTAAATTTCTTTTTCTTTGTGGGGAGGTGTTACATAGCCTATGATTTCATCATCCTTTGTATAATTCTAACGTACAGTATGCTGCATGTTTGATCACGATTCGCCTCGTGGCTTCCATAGTGACCAGGCTTGCATGTTCTACCTCACTCCCCCCTTCTCCCCCTTATAGTAGAGTAAGTCGTTCTTTCTGTTGTTCAGAGCAGGAGTGTCAACTCTTCGTCCTCTGTGCCCTCATTTGCGCGTCCTTACAAGTTGAATCAAGCTCTGCCGGCCCCTATATAATGAGCTAAGTCTCTGCATTAATTGCCTCTTAGATCTACTCCTCATTTTGTTCACATCTCTGTCCTCCCTTGTACAGTGTATTATTATTTTTGTGAGTGCTAAGGAAGTCTCCAACCATCTAGCTGCTGTATAATTTGAGTATAAGTGTTGTTACCGTTTTTCTTGTACTGTATGGCCTAAGGCGTTAATTCTTAGGCCTGGTAAGGTTTTTGTGATTCATGTAGAGTTTTTAATGTCAGCCATTATTAATAATATTTTGTATCTGTAATAATATATCTTGCTTTAACTGAGCATTATCCGGTTTTCTCATTTATCAGGGCTGACTGAGATAAATTTGCTCTTGCTAAATTCATGTTAATAGAGGCTATTGCAGTTAACCTGTTTTGCCATTACATTATCCTTATGAGTCCTGAATGTTTAGTTGTTAGTTTGAGCATTAAACTTTAACTTGTAATTTTACCTAAGTCTTTTGTTTTGAACCTGGAACTTTGCGGGACAGTAGTGATCTTAGTATTCTCACTTGAAGTGTTCATTATCTCTCTCTGTTCCGTAACTCTCTCTCTCTATATATATAATATGTACACTTCATTCAGGGGGGTTAACTTTTGGATGTTATCTTAACCCCCACTAAATACTGACTCCAAATTTGCAATTCTTGCATGCATTCTGTGCATTGCGAACAGCACTACTGCAAATACAATGCAGAAGATTATAAAGACATTAGGTGCTGGGCTATACACATAATATGGGTAGAACATACTCAAACTCAAATCTTGCCACGGCTTCATTGTTTCATTGATCAGTTGTATAGTTTCAAACTTAGGTGAAGTCAACTTAATACATGTGCTCATGTTTAAGTCCATATCAGGCAGTGGTTGGAAATGTTTGTGTGTATGATTGAGGATGGCGTAGTGATTGATGGTGGATAAAGTGGAGATGGATGGTGTAAATACCGCACAGTAGTCTGGTGCTATATATAATCCTGAGGCTGAAGTATGAGATGGTGGTATATCTGGACAGACTATGTAAACTGATGTGTTATGAGTGAAATAAAAAAACTGTGAGTGTCCGATGAGTTGATGGTGTACAAGCTTATCTGGAGCAAAAGTGAAGTTACAATGATGATGCATATTGTTATTTCTGATGATAGCCATTTGACAAGGGACTGTATCAGTAGGCTGAAACGTGAAAATGTACGCAGGACAAAGGTGAATAGCATGTAAGGATGTGCGGCACTTTCGTTCAATCGTTGATTCACTTGCGAAAGTGACAATGTTCCGTCTCTTGGAGACCATGATGAGTTCGGTGTCTGTGTTGATGTTGATGATGACCAAAGTGTTATTATTCTTAGAAGGGAAGGGGTGTATTTCGTATACTGTGAACAGGTCTTCAGTTATGAATGGTACGTGAACTACTACTGATGTTAGTGTTAGTGTTGCTTCTAAATATGGATAATATTGCATGAATTCCCTACTTCGGAACAAAGGTTTCAATTTATGTTTATGTATGCCTTGACTAATTATCTGACGTAGCTCATGAACTGGAAGTAAGTCAGTTGTAATCTTGCCATCACCAGCATTCGAAATTCCTTGCATAAGTGCCTTGTAACGAACTCTAGTGTCGTCTGATTGTTGTAGAATCGTGTCAATATGTTCTGTGATGATGGAGAAGTGTTGGAAAAGTGTTATGTTACCTTCCATTTCATTTATTTTATCTACACTTTCGAGAGCTATGTTTTCTGCCTTTTTCAGATTTTTCACAATTGTCTTCATTGCTGAGTTATGTCCTGTGATGAATTTATCTTGGTATATTAGTACCTGAGCTATTTTATTAAATTTGTTGTTTATTTCTTTAAGGTCTTCCTCTGTAGCCAATCCAAAGATGTTCCCAAGAACTGCGCCACCCAGGTCGAACAAACCGCGCTTTTGGCGAGTACGTGTGATGTTGTTCTTGTTGCTCAATACCTCCGTTCCATAAGATGGGATATCTTGGATCATGATGAGCATAGTTGACTTAGCCTGTTCTATTTTCCATTTCGCTAACTTCACTATTTCATCCACTTCCTTTGTGTTATGTGCTTGTGAAACATAGCCTCCTATCATGAAGTCCAGAGTTCTCATGGGTTTTGCTATATTTTCTAGATAGAAGGTAATTCATACAAGTAATCCAGACTTATTTCATTACTCATGACGTCTTTTACGATTGAAGTCGTGGCCGTTGGAGCTATGAGGCATCCTTGCCGTACCATGTGTTGGGGGTCTAAGTGCGCATATCGTCTTGCTATGTAGAGGAGAATCCATAGCATAAGTCCCTTCATCGCCACCTACCGACCAAAAAATCTATTAATTTCCTAATATGGTCATGATACTATGGTCGATGATAGTGATGATGTGCGTTACGGTTGATTGTTATTTCATTTACAGAAGGAGTTTAAATCGATATTTGATTCTCGTAAATGATGTACTGTAGATTTTATTGGAACAGTTGGACTTATGTTTGATTGTTTGGTATATGACCTTAATTTATTTTTGTAATTATTGTTGTTTTCTTGATTGGTTTCATGAGTTAGGTTCGCTTGCTCGGTTGTATCCGATGCTGAATAATTATTGGATAGTTCCCTTGAAACTCGTTTTAAATGGTCAGTATGAACTTGTTTCTCTTCGCCACTAGACAGTGACTTAATTAAAACTTTGTTTGCTTTTTATGTTAATTACTCTGTATGGGCTCTCAAATTTTGGGGATAATTTATCGTCTCTCGTATGAATGATACCGTAAACAATGTCTCCTAAGCTGATAAATGCCTCCGTCATTTCTTCCTTGGACATCGTTAATTGTTTTTTGACTCTTTTGTGCATGTCCTGGAATTCACGTAAACGGAGTTTAGAGTAATCATCGTAATTGTATTTGGGCAGACTGTCACCTTCTAGGAGCTCATATGGTAGTTTTTTATCTGTCCCATATATAATGAAATGTGGTGTGTCACCTATGGATTTATTTATAGATCCAGTAATTGAGGCTCCTACTCTGGGAATCCAATCATCCCAGCTAGCATAATTTTCAGTGAGAATGTGTCGTAGCACATCTAATACTTTTTTGTTTTGTCTCTCTACTAACTCATTAGATGCTGGGTGATAGGCTAAAACGTTAACCTTTTTGATGTTGTATTGTTTACATATTTCTTGTAAGATATCAGAATTAAATTCTCCTCCATTATCACTTATTAGTACCTTTGGGGTAGTAAAGCGACATATTACATTATCTGTTATTGCCTTTGCTACTGTCTCTGTTGTTTTATCTTTAATTGGAGCTAAAATGACATAACGGGAAAAATGATCCGTTGCTGCAAATAGGTATTGGTTATTATTGTATGATAATGGCATCTTGTGTAAATCAACAGCGACAACGTCCCATGTTGATGTGGTACAGGGCAATTACCCAGCGGTGCAGGTGTGATTGGGTATCCTTTGTGTTTTGCACATGATTCGCATCTGTCTATATGATTGTTTATATCTTTTCGTAATGAAGGCCAGTTATATAACAGCTGGGCTTGTTTGAATGTCTTATCCTTTCCAGGATGTCCTGCATGTGGGCTATCGTGTATCGTTCGTAATACCTGGGGTATCATGTCATTAGGTGCTACCAATTGGTTAGTATTTCTTTGGCGTTTTCGTTGCTTCGGGTTGATCTTGTATAAAGTATTATTGACCATTGTGAATTGTTCGAGTGGTACATGCAGTTTGGGTAATTGTATGTCATCTCCACTTTCTAACTTGCATATAGCTTTAGACCATATTGGGTCAAGTCTTTGTGCTTTTGTGATATCATCGTGGTTTGGGATATTTCCTTTTAGATCTAATGCCGCGACCTGAATTGTGTTCGGATTCCTAGATAATGCGTCGGCTACTATGTTCATTTTGCCTTGTATATAATGAATATGTACATTGTAGTTTTCGACTGTACATTTCCATCTTGCTCTCCTCCCAGAGAGGAGTTTTTCTTTAAACATACCCGCTAGTGGTTTATGGTCGGTGAATAAGTGTATTTCGTAACCATATACCAAATCTCGAAACTTTTGTAATGCAAAAACCACTGCAAGTGCCTCTAAGTCTGTAGTGTAATAATTTTTCTCTGCACCTTTTGTTTGTCTGCTGGCAAATGCAATTGGTTGATTCTTTCCTCTTTTATCTTCCTGCATCAGTACAGCCCCTAATCCTTTAACAGAAGAGTCTGTACAGATAATAAATGATTTTGTGAAATCCGGATATGCCAGACAAGGTGCATTTGTTAGTTTAATTTTTAGATTGTTAAATGCTTGTTTTTGTTCTTCTTCCCATTGGAATATAGCATCTTTTTTGAGTAGTTGGAATAGAGGAAAGGCTATATGAGAGAATTATGGTACGAATGACCTATAGTACCCAGCTAGACCTAAAAATTGTCTAACTTCGTCAGTCGTAGTGGGTTCAGGAAAATCTCTCACTGCCTGTATTTTGTCATCAGTGGTGTGAATACCATTAGAACTTAATTTGTGGCCTAAGATATTTATTTCCTTAAAGCAAAATTTGCATTTAGAAAGCTTAATTTTTAAACCAGCATCACTAAGCCTTTGTAAGAGTAAGTCTAATTTCTTGAGATGTTCTGTAATATTTTTCGTTGCGATTCTAATATCGTCAAGATGAACAAATATTTCTTGTCCTAAAATTCCGGACAATAGGTAATTCATAAGACGCTGCAATGTGCCTGGGGCTGTCCTCAGTCCCATCAGCATCCTTGTATATTGGTAGTGTCCTCTATTTGTGGAAAAAACAGTGTATTTACGTGACTCCTGTTCAACCGGTATTTGGTAATAACCATTTAGTAGATCGATTGTGGAAAATACATTATTTTCTGGTCCAATATTCTGTAGAACGTCGCTTAGCAATGGCATGGGAAATCGGTCTGGGATTGTGTGATTGTTTAGTTTACGGTAATCTACTACCGCACGCATTTCTCCATTTCGTTTGGGCACGAAGAATAATGGGGCATTCCACGGGGAGACTGAAGGTTCAATAATTCCAAGTTTTAACATTTCATCGACATACTGATTTGCAAGTGTACGTTGAGATTGTGGGATGCGGTAGGCTGGTACGAAAACTGATGGTGTTTCTGAGTGCACATTAATCTTGTGATTAATCAAGTTAGTACACCCTAATTGTCCTCCGGATAATGCTACGGTGTCCCTGTGTGTTTCCATCAGGGTTAACATATCATTTTCTTCATCAAATTCACCTGAGTGAATTAAATTCTCTTTTATGCTTTCTCTATCCGTAGATTTGATCTCATTGTAACTCCAGCTATAACTATTTCTTTCACAGGGGCGGGCCATTTTTCAATATTAACTATGCAAGTCCCCTTTTTCAACTGTACTTCCCCATTCATGTGATTTTTTTTTATGCGAGGAAGAAGGAACCAAAGGCCATGAGTCCATAAAATTGTGATGTGCTATGCTAAAATGGACATGCACATATGTGATCATCGCCAAAAATAGGTCTAGAAATGTTATATTTTATACCTTATGAGAGAAAAAAGTGTGATTATGTAGACCTGTTATGCTTGCCCTTAAGGATATGGTGTAATTTTACTGTCTGGTAACTGTGGAGATAATGTCACTGAATTTGGAGGTTGCAGTCTTCGTCGTGGATTGTGATCGCAAATTTTGAAGCATAGGAACTAAGTTTGTCTGCCCAGATTCATATCCATATAAATAATTTCTCCTTCGTAGTCTACCACATATCTGTGAATAAGAGGATGTTTCAGTGCCAGAGTAAATGCTAGCTTGTCCACATCTCTACAACATACACATGGATGAAGAGGATGTGTCACTCTCAGTGCAAACGCTAGCCTGGCCACGTCTCTACCACATGTGTGTGGCTTGAGATGTGTCAGTGTCAGAGCAAACACTAGCCTGGACACACCTCTATTACATATGCGTGGTTGAAGGGACGTATCAGTGCTAAATCACATTCTAATCTGGCCATATCTCTGCCACGTATGCATAGATGAGGGAAAGTGATAGTGCCTGATTACTCCTTTACCTGGTCTCATCTCTGTCACATGCAAGTTCCAATGTCAAGTGCCAATTGGGATTGACATGGAGGTTTTCTAGGCGTATTACATGCTCCAAAATCAGATAATCTCATCATTATGGACGGTAGCACAATAATACAAAAGTCTAACAAAGCAACCTTCCATCATTACTGAGTCAGAATATTTTGGGAAAAATATGTACTGGTGCAGTAATTTTTCGTTATATTGTAAGTCGTTACCACATGTGCTACGATGCAATTGGTAGATGAGCAGTTATGTTCACCACTTATTTTAATGACGACCTGGAGTGTCAGTGCTTGTGGTTTATAATACAATAATAACTATACAGAGAACAGGTTATGGGCTCAACACCCAAAGACCACCATATACTAAGACAGTGGTTGCCCTAACCAACATCCAACATCAGTAGTTATTCTGGTAAGGAAGAAGGATGACTCAGTGAGGTGCTGTGTGGATTTCCGAGCCTTGAATGAGTCAACAGTGAAGGATGTGTATCCCTTGCCAAGCATTGCTGACATGCTGGATGCTCTGTCAGGTGCCAAGTGGTTCTCCATCCTAGACGTGAAAGCAGGTTATCACCAGGCGAAAGTTGCAGAAAATGAGGAGAAAACAGCCCATTCATTTGGGATGGGTTTATTGCAGTTCAAAGTGATGCCATTTGGCCTGTGTAATGCACTGGCTACTTTCGAGCACCTCATGGATAGAGTACTGGAAGGTCTGCACTGGCAGGATGTGTTTGTGTTTTGACAGACTTTCGACCAGGAGTGATACAGGAGCTGGGGCTGTTTTGCTGCAAGAGGATGATCAGGGTATTGAACACCCTGTATCTTATTACAGTAAAAAGTTCATTCCACCTCAAAAGAACTACTCAACTATTGAGAAAGAGCTTTTGGCCTTGATTTTGGGTTTACAGCATTTTTCATTTTATTTGTGTTCTGGTTTTGACCCCATAGTCATTTATACCGATCATAACCCACCGAAATTCCTTAGTAAGTTTAAAGATAAAAATCAGAGATGGACAAGATGGAGTCTACATTGACATACAACATGTCAAGGGGAAAGGAAATGTTATTGCAGATTGCTTATCTAGACTTTAGACGGATTGTTTTAGAGTAATAAGAAATTTCCTTTGTAAATTTCTTTTTCTTTGTGGGGAGGTGTTACATAGCCTATGATTTCATCATCCTTTGTATAATTCTAACGTACAGTATGCTGCATGTTTGATCACGATTCGCCTCGTGGCTTCCATAGTGACCAGGCTTGCATGTTCTACCTCACTCCCCCTTCTCCCCCTTATAGTAGAGTAAGTCGTTCTTTCTGTTGTTCAGAGCAGGAGTGTCAACTCTTCGTCCTCTGTGCCCTCATTTGCGCGTCCTTCTTACAAGTTGAATCAAGCTCTGCCGGCCCCTATATAATGAGCTCAGTCTCTGCATTAATTGCCTCTTAGATCTACTCCTCATTTTGTTCACATCTCTGTCCTCCCTTGTACAGTGTATTATTATTTTTGTGAGTGCTCAGGAAGTCTCCAACCATCTAGCTGCTGTATAATTTGAGTATAAGTGTTGTTACCGTTTTTCTTGTACTGTATGGCCTAAGGCGTTAATTCTTAGGCCTGGTAAGGTTTTGTGATTCATGTAGAGTTTTTAATGTCAGCCATTATTAATAATATTTTGTATCTGTAATAATATATCTTGCTTTAACTGAGCATTATCCGGTTTTCTCATTTATCAGGGCTGACTGAGATAAATTTGCTCTTGCTAAATTCATGTTAATAGAGGCTATTGCAGTTAACCTGTTTTGCCATTACATTATCCTTATGAGTCCTGAATGTTTAGTTGTTAGTTTGAGCATTAAACTTTAACTTGTAATTTTACCTAAGTCTTTTGTTTTGAACCTGGAACTTTGCGGGACAGTAGTGATCTTAGTATTCTCACTTGAAGTGTTCATTATCTCTCTCTGTTCCGTAACTCTCTCTCTCTCTCTCTCTCTCTCTCTCTCTCTCTCTCTCTCTCTCTATATATATATATATATATATATATATATATATATATATATATATAATATGTACACTTCATTCAGGGGGGTAAACTTTTGGATGTTATCTTAACCCCCACTAAATACTGACTCCAAATTTGCAATTCTTGCATGCATTCTGTGCATTGCGAACAGCACTACTGCAAATACAATGCAGAAGATTATAAAGACATTAGGTGCTGGGCTATACACATAATATGGGTAGAACATACTCAAACTCAAATCTTGCCACGGCTTCATTGTTTCATTGATCAGTTGTATAGTTTCAAACTTAGGTGAAGTCAGGTTAATACATGTGCTCATGTTTAAGTCCATATCAGGCAGTGGTTGGAAATGTTTGTGTGTATGATTGAGGATGGCGTAGTGATTGATGGTGGATAAAGTGGAGATGGATGGTGTAAATACCGCACAGTAGTCTGGTGCTATATATAATCCTGAGGCTGAAGTATGAGATGGTGGTATATCTGGACAGACTATGTAAACTGATGTGTTATGAGTGAAATAAAAAAACTGTGAGTGTCCGATGAGTTGATGGTGTACAAGCTTATCTGGAGCAAAAGTGAAGTTACAATGATGATGCATATTGTTATTTCTGATGATAGCCATTTGACAAGGGACTGTATCAGTAGGCTGAAACGTGAAAATGTACGCAGGACAAAGGTGAATAGCATGTAAGGATGTGCGGCACTTTCGTTCAATCGTTGATTCACTTGCGAAAGTGACAATGTTCCGTCTCTTGGAGACCATGATGAGTTCGGTGTCTGTGTTGATGTTGATGATGACCAAAGTGTTATTATTCTTAGAAGGGAAGGGGTGTATTTCGTATACTGTGAACAGGTCTTCAGTTATGAATGGTACGTGAACTACTACTGATGTTAGTGTTAGTGTTGCTTCTAAATATGGATAATATTGCATGAATTCCCTACTTCGGAACAAAGGTTTCAATTTATGTTTATGTATGCCTTGACTAATTATCTGACGTAGCTCATGAACTGGAAGTAAGTCAGTTGTAATCTTGCCATCACCAGCATTCGAAATTCCTTGCATAAGTGCCTTGTAACGAACTCTAGTGTCGTCTGATTGTTGTAGAATCGTGTCAATATGTTCTGTGATGATGGAGAAGTGTTGGAAAAGTGTTATGTTACCTTCCATTTCATTTATTTTATCTACACTTTCGAGAGCTATGTTTTCTGCCTTTTTCAGATTTTTCACAATTGTCTTCATTGCTGAGTTATGTCCTGTGATGAATTTATCTTGGTATATTAGTACCTGAGCTATTTTATTAAATTTGTTGTTTATTTCTTTAAGGTCTTCCTCTGTAGCCAATCCAAAGATGTTCCCAAGAACTGCGCCACCCAGGTCGAACAAACCGCGCTTTTGGCGAGTACGTGTGATGTTGTTCTTGTTGCTCAATACCTCCGTTCCATAAGATGGGATATCTTGGATCATGATGAGCATAGTTGACTTAGCCTGTTCTATTTTCCATTTCGCTAACTTCACTATTTCATCCACTTCCTTTGTGTTATGTGCTTGTGAAACATAGCCTCCTATCATGAAGTCCAGAGTTCTCATGGGTTTTGCTATATTTTCTAGATAGAAGGTAATTCATACAAGTAATCCAGACTTATTTCATTACTCATGACGTCTTTTACGATTGAAGTCGTGGCCGTTGGAGCTATGAGGCATCCTTGCCGTACCATGTGTTGGGGGTCTAAGTGCGCATATCGTCTTGCTATGTAGAGGAGAATCCATAGCATAAGTCCCTTCATCGCCAACTACCGACCAAAAAATCTATTAATTTCCTAATATGGTCATGATACTATGGTCGATGATAGTGATGATGTGCGTTACGGTTGATTGTTATTTCATTTACAGAAGGAGTTTAAATCGATATTTGATTCTCGTAAATGATGTACTGTAGATTTTATTGGAACAGTTGGACTTATGTTTGATTGTTTGGTATATGACCTTAATTTATTTTTGTAATTATTGTTGTTTTCTTGATTGGTTTCATGAGTTAGGTTCGCTTGCTCGGTTGTATCCGATGCTGAATAATTATTGGATAGTTCCCTTGAAACTCGTTTTAAATGGTCAGTATGAACTTGTTTCTCTTCGCCACTAGACAGTGACTTAATTAAAACTTTGTTTGCTTTTTATGTTAATTACTCTGTATGGGCTCTCAAATTTTGGGGATAATTTATCGTCTCTCGTATGAATGATACCGTAAACAATGTCTCCTAAGCTGATAAATGCCTCCGTCATTTCTTCCTTGGACATCGTTAATTGTTTTTTGACTCTTTTGTGCATGTCCTGGAATTCACGTAAACGGAGTTTAGAGTAATCATCGTAATTGTATTTGGGCAGACTGTCACCTTCTAGGAGCTCATATGGTAGTTTTTTATCTGTCCCATATATAATGAAATGTGGTGTGTCACCTATGGATTTATTTATAGATCCAGTAATTGAGGCTCCTACTCTGGGAATCCAATCATCCCAGCTAGCATAATTTTCAGTGAGAATGTGTCGTAGCACATCTAATACTTTTTGTTTTGTCTCTCTACTAACTCATTAGATGCTGGGTGATAGGCTAAAACGTTAACCTTTTTGATGTTGTATTGTTTACATATTTCTTGTAAGATATCAGAATTAAATTCTCCTCCATTATCACTTATTAGTACCTTTGGGGTAGTAAAGCGACATATTACATTATCTGTTATTGCCTTTGCTACTGTCTCTGTTGTTTTATCTTTAATTGGAGCTAAAATGACATAACGGGAAAAATGATCCGTTGCTGCAAATAGGTATTGGTTATTATTGTATGATAATGGCATCTTGTGTAAATCAACAGCGACAACGTCCCATGTTGATGTGGTACAGGGCAATTACCCAGCGGTGCAGGTGTGATTGGGTATCCTTTGTGTTTTGCACATGATTCGCATCTGTCTATATGATTGTTTATATCTTTTCGTAATGAAGGCCAGTTATATAACAGCTGGGCTTGTTTGAATGTCTTATCCTTTCCAGGATGTCCTGCATGTGGGCTATCGTGTATCGTTCGTAATACCTGGGGTATCATGTCATTAGGTGCTACCAATTGGTTAGTATTTCTTTGGCGTTTTCGTTGCTTCGGGTTGATCTTGTATAAAGTATTATTGACCATTGTGAATTGTTCGAGTGGTACATGCAGTTTGGGTAATTGTATGTCATCTCCACTTTCTAACTTGCATATAGCTTTAGACCATATTGGGTCAAGTCTTTGTGCTTTTGTGATATCATCGTGGTTTGGGATATTTCCTTTTAGATCTAATGCCGCGACCTGAATTGTGTTCGGATTCCTAGATAATGCGTCGGCTACTATGTTCATTTTGCCTTGTATATAATGAATATGTACATTGTAGTTTTCGACTGTACATTTCCATCTTGCTCTCCTCCCAGAGAGGAGTTTTCTTTAAACATACCCGCTAGTGGTTTATGGTCGGTGAATAAGTGTATTTCGTAACCATATACCAAATCTCGAAACTTTTGTAATGCAAAAACCACTGCAAGTGCCTCTAAGTCTGTAGTGTAATAATTTTTCTCTGCACCTTTTGTTTGTCTGCTGGCAAATGCAATTGGTTGATTCTTTCCTCTTTTATCTTCCTGCATCAGTACAGCCCCTAATCCTTTAACAGAAGAGTCTGTACAGATAATAAATGATTTTGTGAAATCCGGATATGCCAGACAAGGTGCATTTGTTAGTTTAATTTTTAGATTGTTAAATGCTTGTTTTTGTTCTTCTTCCCATTGGAATATAGCATCTTTTTTGAGTAGTTGGAATAGAGGAAAGGCTATATGAGAGAATTATGGTACGAATGACCTATAGTACCCAGCTAGACCTAAAAATTGTCTAACTTCGTCAGTCGTAGTGGGTTCAGGAAAATCTCTCACTGCCTGTATTTTGTCATCAGTGGTGTGAATACCATTAGAACTTAATTTGTGGCCTAAGATATTAATTTCCTTAAAGCAAAATTTGCATTTAGAAAGCTTAATTTTTAAACCAGCATCACTAAGCCTTTGTAAGAGTAAGTCTAATTTCTTGAGATGTTCTGTAATATTTTTCGTTGCGATTCTAATATCGTCAAGATGAACAAATATTTCTTGTCCTAAAATTCCGGACAATAGGTAATTCATAAGACGCTGCAATGTGCCTGGGGCTGTCCTCAGTCCCATCAGCATCCTTGCATATTGGTAGTGTCCTCTATTTGTGGAAAAAAACAGTGTATTTACGTGACTCCTGTTCAACCGGTATTTGGTAATAACCATTTAGTAGATCGATTGTGGAAAATACATTATTTTCTGGTCCAATATTCTGTAGAACGTCGCTTAGCAATGGCATGGGAAATCGGTCTGGGATTGTGTGATTGTTTAGTTTACGGTAATCTACTACCGCACGCATTTCTCCATTTCGTTTGGGTACGAAGAATAATGGGGCATTCCACGGGGAGACTGAAGGTTCAATAATTTCAAGTTTTAACATTTCATCGACATACTGATTTGCAAGTGTACGTTGAGATTGTGGGATGCGGTAGGCTGGTACGAAAACTGATGGTGTTTCTGAGTGCACATTAATCTTGTGATTAATCAAGTTAGTACACCCTAATTGTCCTCCGGATAATGCTACGGTGTCCCTGTGTGTTTCCATCAGGGTTAACATATCATTTTCTTCATCAAATTCACCTGAGTGAATTAAATTCTCTTTTATGCTTTCTCTATCCGTAGATTTGATCTCATTGTAACTCCAGCTATAACTATTTCTTTCACAGGGGCGGGCCATTTTTCAATATTAACTATGCAAGTCCCCTTTTTCAACTGTACTTCCCCATTCATGTGATTTTTTTTTTATGCGAGGAAGAAGGAACCAAAGGCCATGAGTCCATAAAATTGTGATGTGCTATGCTAAAATGGACATGCACATATGTGATCATCGCCAAAAATAGGTCTAGAAATGTTATATTTTATACCTTATGAGAGAAAAAAGTGTGATTATGTAGACCTGTTATGCTTGCCCTTAAGGATATGGTGTAATTTTACTGTCTGGTAACTGTGGAGATAATGTCACTGAATTTGGAGGTTGCAGTCTTCGTCGTGGATTGTGATCGCAAATTTTGAAGCATAGGAACTAAGTTTGTCTGCCCAGATTCATATCCATATAAATAATTTCTCCTTCGTAGTCTACCACATATCTGTGAATAAGAGGATGTTTCAGTGCCAGAGTAAATGCTAGATTGTCCACATCTCTACAACATACACATGGATGAAGAGGATGTGTCACTCTCAGTGCAAACGCTAGCCTGGCCACGTCTCTACCACATGTGTGTGGCTTGAGATGTGTCAGGGTCAGAGCAAACACTAGCCTGGACACACCTCTATTACATATGCGTGGTTGAAGGGACGTATCAGTGCTAAATCACATTCTAATCTGGCCATATCTCTGCCACGTATGCATAGATGAGGGAAAGTGATAGTGCCTGATTACTCCTTTACCTGGTCTCATCTCTGTCACATGCAAGTTCCAATGTCAAGTGCCAATTGGGATTGACATGGAGGTTTTCTAGGCGTATTACATGCTCCAAAATCAGATAATCTCATCATTATGGACGGTAGCACAATAATACAAAAGTCTAACAAAGCAACCTTCCATCATTACTGAGTCAGAATATTTTGGGAAAAATATGTACTGGTGCAGTAATTTTTCGTTATATTGTAAGTCGTTACCACATGTGCTACGATGCAATTGGTAGATGAGCAGTTATGTTCACCACTTATTTTAATGACGACCTGGAGTGTCAGTGCTTGTGGTTTATAATACAATAATAACTATACAGAGAACAGGTTATGGGCTCAACACCCAAAGACCACCATATACTAAGACAGTGGTTGCCCTAACCAACATCCAACATCAGTAGTTATTCTGGTAAGGAAGAAGGATGACTCAGTGAGGTGCTGTGTGGATTTCCGAGCCTTGAATGAGTCAACAGTGAAGGATGTGTATCCCTTGCCAAGCATTGCTGACATGCTGGATGCTCTGTCAGGTGCCAAGTGGTTCTCCATCCTAGACGTGAAAGCAGGTTATCACCAGGCGAAAGTTGCAGAATATGAGGAGAAAACAGCCCATTCATTTGGGATGGGTTTATTGCAGTTCAAAGTGATGCCATTTGGCCTGTGTAATGCACTGGCTACTTTCGAGCACCTCATGGATAGAGTACTGGAAGGTCTGCACTGGCAGGATGTGTTTGTGTTTTGACAGACTTTCGACCAGGAGTGATACAGGAGCTGGGGCTGTTTTGCTGCAAGAGGATGATCAGGGTATTGAACACCCTGTATCTTATTACAGTAAAAAGTTCATTCCACCTCAAAAGAACTACTCAACTATTGAGAAAGAGCTTTTGGCCTTGATTTTGGGTTTACAGCATTTTTCATTTTATTTGTGTTCTGGTTTTGACCCCATAGTCATTTATACCGATCATAACCCACCGAAATTCCTTAGTAAGTTTAAAGATAAAAATCAGAGATGGACAAGATGGAGTCTACATTGACATACAACATGTCAAGGGGAAAGGAAATGTTATTGCAGATTGCTTATCTAGACTTTAGACGGATTGTTTTAGAGTAATAAGAAATTTCCTTTGTAAATTTCTTTTTCTTTGTGGGGAGGTGTTACATAGCCTATGATTTCATCATCCTTTGTATAATTCTAATGTACAGTATGCTGCATGTTTGATCACGATTCGCCTCGTGGCTTCCATAGTGACCAGGCTTGCATGTTCTACCTCACTCCCCCCTTCTCCCCCTTATAGTAGAGTAAGTCGTTTTTTCTGTTGTTCAGAGCAGGAGTGTCAACTCTTCGTCCTCTGTGCCCTCATTTGCGCGTCCTTCTTACAAGTTGAATCAAGCTCTGCCGGCCCCTATATAATGAGCTCAGTCTCTGCATTAATTGCCTCTTAGATCTACTCCTCATTTTGTTCACATCTCTGTCCTCCCTTGTACAGTGTATTATTATTTTTGTGAGTGCTCAGGAAGTCTCCAACCATCTAGCTGCTGTATAATTTGAGTATAAGTGTTGTTACCGTTTTTCTTGTACTGTATGGCCTAAGGCGTTAATTCTTAGGCCTGGTAAGGTTTTTGTGATTCATGTAGAGTTTTTAATGTCAGCCATTATTAATAATATTTTGTATCTGTAATAATATATCTTGCTTTAACTGAGCATTATCCGGTTTTCTCATTTATCAGGGCTGACTGAGATAAATTTGCTCTTGCTAAATTCATGTTAATAGAGGCTATTGCAGTTAACCTGTTTTGCCATTACATTATCCTTATGAGTCCTGAATGTTTAGTTGTTAGTTTGAGCATTAAACTTTAACTTGTAATTTTACCTAAGTCTTTTGTTTTGAACCTGGAACTTTGCGGGACAGTAGTGATCTTAGTATTCTCACTTGAAGTGTTCATTATCTCTCTCTGTTCCGTAACTCTCTCTCTCTCTCTCTCTCTCTCTCTCTCTCTCTCTCCCTCTCTCTCTCTCTCTCTCTCTCTATCTATATATATATATATATATATATATATATATATATATATATATATATATATATATAATATGTACACTTCATTCAGGGGGGTTAACTTTTGGATGTTATCTTAACCCCCACTAAATACTGACTCCAAATTTGCAATTCTTGCATGCATTCTGTGCATTGCGAACAGCACTACTGCAAATACAATGCAGAAGATTATAAAGACATTAGGTGCTGGGCTATACACATAATATGGGTAGAACATACTCAAACTCAAATCTTGCCACGGCTTCATTGTTTCATTGATCAGTTGTATAGTTTCAAACTTAGGTGAAGTCAACTTAATACATGTGCTCATGTTTAAGTCCATATCAGGCAGTGGTTGGAAATGTTTGTGTGTATGATTGAGGATGGCGTAGTGATTGATGGTGGATAAAGTGGAGATGGATGGTGTAAATACCGCACAGTAGTCTGGTGCTATATATAATCCTGAGGCTGAAGTATGAGATGGTGGTATATCTGGACAGACTATGTAAACTGATGTGTTATGAGTGAAATAAAAAAACTGTGAGTGTCCGATGAGTTGATGGTGTACAAGCTTATCTGGAGCAAAAGTGAAGTTACAATGATGATGCATATTGTTATTTCTGATGATAGCCATTTGACAAGGGACTGTATCAGTAGGCTGAAACGTGAAAATGTACGCAGGACAAAGGTGAATAGCATGTAAGGATGTGCGGCACTTTCGTTCAATCGTTGATTCACTTGCGAAAGTGACAATGTTCCGTCTCTTGGAGACCATGATGAGTTCGGTGTCTGTGTTGATGTTGATGATGACCAAAGTGTTATTATTCTTAGAAGGGAAGGGGTGTATTTCGTATACTGTGAACAGGTCTTCAGTTATGAATGGTACGTGAACTACTACTGATGTTAGTGTTAGTGTTGCTTCTAAATATGGATAATATTGCATGAATTCCCTACTTCGGAACAAAGGTTTCAATTTATGTTTATGTATGCCTTGACTAATTATCTGACGTAGCTCATGAACTGGAAGTAAGTCAGTTGTAATCTTGCCATCACCAGCATTCGAAATTCCTTGCATAAGTGCCTTGTAACGAACTCTAGTGTCGTCTGATTGTTGTAGAATCGTGTCAATATGTTCTGTGATGATGGAGAAGTGTTGGAAAAGTGTTATGTTACCTTCCATTTCATTTATTTTATCTACACTTTCGAGAGCTATGTTTTCTGCCTTTTTCAGATTTTTCACAATTGTCTTCATTGCTGAGTTATGTCCTGTGATGAATTTATCTTGGTATATTAGTACCTGAGCTATTTTATTAAATTTGTTGTTTATTTCTTTAAGGTCTTCCTCTGTAGCCAATCCAAAGATGTTCCCAAGAACTGCGCCACCCAGGTCGAACAAACCGCGCTTTTGGCGAGTACGTGTGATGTTGTTCTTGTTGCTCAATACCTCCGTTCCATAAGATGGGATATCTTGGATCATGATGAGCATAGTTGACTTAGCCTGTTCTATTTTCCATTTCGCTAACTTCACTATTTCATCCACTTCCTTTGTGTTATGTGCTTGTGAAACATAGCCTCCTATCATGAAGTCCAGAGTTCTCATGGGTTTTGCTATATTTTCTAGATAGAAGGTAATTCATACAAGTAATCCAGACTTATTTCATTACTCATGACGTCTTTTACGATTGAAGTCGTGGCCGTTGGAGCTATGAGGCATCCTTGCCGTACCATGTGTTGGGGGTCTAAGTGCGCATATCGTCTTGCAATGTAGAGGAGAATCCATAGCATAAGTCCCTTCATCGCCAACTACCGACCAAAAAATCTATTAATTTCCTAATATGGTCATGATACTATGGTCGATGATAGTGATGATGTGCGTTACGGTTGATTGTTATTTCATTTACAGAAGGAGTTTAAATCGATATTTGATTCTCGTAAATGATGTACTGTAGATTTTATTGGAACAGTTGGACTTATGTTTGATTGTTTGGTATATGACCTTAATTTATTTTTGTAATTATTGTTGTTTTCTTGATTGGTTTCATGAGTTAGGTTCGCTTGCTCGGTTGTATCCGATGCTGAATAATTATTGGATAGTTCCCTTGAAACTCGTTTTAAATGGTCAGTATGAACTTGTTTCTCTTCGCCACTAGACAGTGACTTAATTAAAACTTTGTTTGCTTTTTATGTTAATTACTCTGTATGGGCTCTCAAATTTTGGGGATAATTTATCGTCTCTCGTATGAATGATACCGTAAACAATGTCTCCTAAGCTGATAAATGCCTCCGTCATTTCTTCCTTGGACATCGTTAATTGTTTTTTGACTCTTTTGTGCATGTCCTGGAATTCACGTAAACGGAGTTTAGAGTAATCATCGTAATTGTATTTGGGCAGACTGTCACCTTCTAGGAGCTCATATGGTAGTTTTTTATCTGTCCCATATATAATGAAATGTGGTGTGTCACCTATGGATTTATTTATAGATCCAGTAATTGAGGCTCCTACTCTGGGAATCCAATCATCCCAGCTAGCATAATTTTCAGTGAGAATGTGTCGTAGCACATCTAATACTTACCTGTTTTGTCTCTCTACTAACTCATTAGATGCTGGGTGATAGGCTAAAACGTTAACCTTTTTGATGTTGTATTGTTTACATATTTCTTGTAAGATATCAGAATTAAATTCTCCTCCATTATCACTTATTAGTACCTTTGGGGTAGTAAAGCGACATATTACATTATCTGTTATTGCCTTTGCTACTGTCTCTGTTGTTTTATCTTTAATTGGAGCTAAAATGACATAACGGGAAAAATGATCCGTTGCTGCAAATAGGTATTGGTTATTATTGTATGATAATGGCATCTTGTGTAAATCAACAGCGACAACGTCCCATGTTGATGTGGTACAGGGCAATTACCCAGCGGTGCAGGTGTGATTGGGTATCCTTTGTGTTTTGCACATGATTCGCATCTGTCTATATGATTGTTTATATCTTTTCGTAATGAAGGCCAGTTATATAACAGCTGGGCTTGTTTGAATGTCTTATCCTTTCCAGGATGTCCTGCATGTGGGCTATCGTGTATCGTTCGTAATACCTGGGGTATCATGTCATTAGGTGCTACCAATTGGTTAGTATTTCTTTGGCGTTTTCGTTGCTTCGGGTTGATCTTGTATAAAGTATTATTGACCATTGTGAATTGTTCGAGTGGTACATGCAGTTTGGGTAATTGTATGTCATCTCCACTTTCTAACTTGCATATAGCTTTAGACCATATTGGGTCAAGTCTTTGTGCTTTTGTGATATCATCGTGGTTTGGGATATTTCCTTTTAGATCTAATGCCGCGACCTGAATTGTGTTCGGATTCCTAGATAATGCGTCGGCTACTATGTTCATTTTGCCTTGTATATAATGAATATGTACATTGTAGTTTTCGACTGTACATTTCCATCTTGCTCTCCTCCCAGAGAGGAGTTTTTCTTTAAACATACCCGCTAGTGGTTTATGGTCGGTGAATAAGTGTATTTCGTAACCATATACCAAATCTCGAAACTTTTGTAATGCAAAAACCACTGCAAGTGCCTCTAAGTCTGTAGTGTAATAATTTTTCTCTGCACCTTTTGTTTGTCTGCTGGCAAATGCAATTGGTTGATTCTTTCCTCTTTTATCTTCCTGCATCAGTACAGCCCCTAATCCTTTAACAGAAGAGTCTGTACAGATAATAAATGATTTTGTGAAATCCGGATATGCCAGACAAGGTGCATTTGTTAGTTTAATTTTTAGATTGTTAAATGCTTGTTTTTGTTCTTCTTCCCATTGGAATATAGCATCTTTTTTGAGTAGTTGGAATAGAGGAAAGGCTATATGAGAGAATTATGGTACGAATGACCTATAGTACCCAGCTAGACCTAAAAATTGTCTAACTTCGTCAGTCGTAGTGGGTTCAGGAAAATCTCTCACTGCCTGTATTTTGTCATCAGTGGTGTGAATACCATTAGAACTTAATTTGTGGCCTAAGATATTAATTTCCTTAAAGCAAAATTTGCATTTAGAAAGCTTAATTTTTAAACCAGCATCACTAAGCCTTTGTAAGAGTAAGTCTAATTTCTTGAGATGTTCTGTAATATTTTTCGTTGCGATTCTAATATCGTCAAGATGAACAAATATTCCTTGTCCTAAAATTCCGGACAATAGGTAATTCATAAGACGCTGCAATGTGCCTGGGGCTGTCCTCAGTCCCATCAGCATCCTTGTATATTGGTAGTGTCCTCTATTTGTGGAAAAAACAGTGTATTTACGTGACTCCTGTTCAACCGGTATTTGGTAATAACCATTTAGTAGATCGATTGTGGAAAATACATTATTTTCTGGTCCAATATTCTGTAGAACGTCGCTTAGCAATGGCATGGGAAATCGGTCTGGGATTGTGTGATTGTTTAGTTTACGGTAATCTACTACCGCACGCATTTCTCCATTTCGTTTGGGCACGAAGAATAATGGGGCATTCCACGGGGAGACTGAAGGTTCAATAATTCCAAGTTTTAACATTTCATCGACATACTGATTTGCAAGTGTACGTTGAGATTGTGGGATGCGGTAGGCTGGTACGAAAACTGATGGTGTTTCTGAGTGCACATTAATCTTGTGATTAATCAAGTTAGTACACCCTAATTGTCCTCCGGATAATGCTACGGTGTCCCTGTGTGTTTCCATCAGGGTTAACATATCATTTTCTTCATCAAATTCACCTGAGTGAATTAAATTCTCTTTTATGCTTTCTCTATCCGTAGATTTGATCTCATTGTAACTCCAGCTATAACTATTTCTTTCACAGGGGTGGGCCATTTTTCAATATTAACTATGCAAGTCCCCTTTTTCAACTGTACTTCCCCATTCATGTGATTTTTTTTTTATACGAGGAAGAAGGAACCAAAGGCCATGAGTCCATAAAATTGTGATGTGCTATGCTAAAATGGACATGCACATATGTGATCATCGCCAAAAATAGGTCTAGAAATGTTATATTTTATACCTTATGAGAGAAAAAAGTGTGATTATGTAGACCTGTTATGCTTGCCCTTAAGGATATGGTGTAATTTTACTGTCTGGTAACTGTGGAGATAATGTCACTGAATTTGGAGGTTGCAGTCTTCGTCGTGGATTGTGATCGCAAATTTTGAAGCATAGGAACTAAGTTTGTCTGCCCAGATTCATATCCATATAAATAATTTCTCCTTCGTAGTCTACCACATATCTGTGAATAAGAGGATGTTTCAGTGCCAGAGTAAATGCTAGCTTGTCCACATCTCTACAACATACACATGGATGAAGAGGATGTGTCACTCTCAGTGCAAACGCTAGCCTGGCCACGTCTTTACCACATGTGTGTGGCTTGAGATGTGTCAGTGTCAGAGCAAACACTAGCCTGGACACACCTCTATTACATATGCGTGGTTGAAGGGACGTATCAGTGCTAAATCACATTCTAATCTGGCCATATCTCTGCCACGTATGCATAGATGAGGGAAAGTGATAGTGCCTGATTACTCCTTTACCTGGTCTCATCTCTGTCACATGCAAGTTCCAATGTCAAGTGCCAATTGGGATTGACATGGAGGTTTTCTAGGCGTATTACATGCTCCAAAATCAGATAATCTCATCATTATGGACGGTAGCACAATAATACAAAAGTCTAACAAAGCAACCTTCCATCATTACTGAGTCAGAATATTTTGGGAAAAATATGTACTGGTGCAGTAATTTTTCGTTATATTGTAAGTCGTTACCACATGTGCTACGATGCAATTGGTAGATGAGCAGTTATGTTCACCACTTATTTTAATGACGACCTGGAGTGTCAGTGCTTGTGGTTTATAATACAATAATAACTATACAGAGAACAGGTTATGGGCTCAACACCCAAAGACCACCATATACTAAGACAGTGGTTGCCCTAACCAACATCCAACATCAGTAGTTATTCTGGTAAGGAAGAAGGATGACTCAGTGAGGTGCTGTGTGGATTTCCGAGCCTTGAATGAGTCAACAGTGAAGGATGTGTATCCCTTGCCAAGCATTGCTGACATGCTGGATGCTCTGTCAGGTGCCAAGTGGTTCTCCATCCTAGACGTGAAAGCAGGTTATCACCAGGCGAAAGTTGCAGAATATGAGGAGAAAACAGCCCATTCATTTGGGATGGGTTTATTGCAGTTCAAAGTGATGCCATTTGGCCTGTGTAATGCACTGGCTACTTTCGAGCACCTCATGGATAGAGTACTGGAAGGTCTGCACTGGCAGGATGTGTTTGTGTTTTGACAGACTTTCGACCAGGAGTGATACAGGAGCTGGGGCTGTTTTGCTGCAAGAGGATGATCAGGGTATTGAACACCCTGTATCTTATTACAGTAAAAAGTTCATTCCACCTCAAAAGAACTACTCAACTATTGAGAAAGAGCTTTTGGCCTTGATTTTGGGTTTACAGCATTTTTCATTTTATTTGTGTTCTGGTTTTGACCCCATAGTCATTTATACCGATCATAACCCACCGAAATTCCTTAGTAAGTTTAAAGATAAAAATCAGAGATGGACAAGATGGAGTCTACATTGGCATACAACATGTCAAGGGGAAAGGAAATGTTATTGCAGATTGCTTATCTAGACTTTAGACGGATTGTTTTAGAGTAATAAGAAATTTCCTTTGTAAATTTCTTTTTCTTTGTGGGGAGGTGTTACATAGCCTATGATTTCATCATCCTTTGTATAATTCTAACGTACAGTATGCTGCATGTTTGATCACGATTCGCCTCGTGGCTTCCATAGTGACCAGGCTTGCATGTTCTACCTCACTCCCCCTTCTCCCCCTTATAGTAGAGTAAGTCGTTCTTTCTGTTGTTCAGAGCAGGAGTGTCAACTCTTCGTCCTCTGTGCCCTCATTTGCGCGTCCTTCTTACAAGTTGAATCAAGCTCTGCCGGCCCCTATATAATGAGCTCAGTCTCTGCATTAATTGCCTCTTAGATCTACTCCTCATTTTGTTCACATCTCTGTCCTCCCTTGTACAGTGTATTATTATTTTTGTGAGTGCTCAGGAAGTCTCCAACCATCTAGCTGCTGTATAATTTGAGTATAAGTGTTGTTACCGTTTTTCTTGTACTGTATGGCCTAAGGCGTTAATTCTTAGGCCTGGTAAGGTTTTTGTGATTCATGTAGAGTTTTTAATGTCAGCCATTATTAATAATATTTTGTATCTGTAATAATATATCTTGCTTTAACTGAGCATTATCCGGTTTTCTCATTTATCAGGGCTGACTGAGATAAATTTGCTCTTGCTAAATTCATGTTAATAGAGGCTATTGCAGTTAACCTGTTTTGCCATTACATTATCCTTATGAGTCCTGAATGTTTAGTTGTTAGTTTGAGCATTAAACTTTAACTTGTAATTTTACCTAAGTCTTTTGTTTTGAACCTGGAACTTTGCGGGACAGTAGTGATCTTAGTATTCTCACTTGAAGTGTTCATTATCTCTCTCTGTTCCGTAACTATATATATATATATATATATATATATATATATATATATATATATATATATATATATATATATAATATGTACACTTCATTCAGGGGGGTTAACTTGGATGTTATCTTAACCCCCACTAAATACTGACTCCAAATTTGCAATTCTTGCATGCATTCTGTGCATTGCGAACAGCACTACTGCAAATACAATGCAGAAGATTATAAAGACATTAGGTGCTGGGCTATACACATAATATGGGTAGAACATACTCAAACTCAAATCTTGCCACGGCTTCATTGTTTCATTGATCAGTTGTATAGTTTCAAACTTAGGTGAAGTCAACTTAATACATGTGCTCATGTTTAAGTCCATATCAGGCAGTGGTTGGAAATGTTTGTGTGTATGATTGAGGATGGCGTAGTGATTGATGGTGGATAAAGTGGAGATGGATGGTGTAAATACCGCACAGTAGTCTGGTGCTATATATAATCCTGAGGCTGAAGTATGAGATGGTGGTATATCTGGACAGACTATGTAAACTGATGTGTTATGAGTGAAATAAAAAAACTGTGAGTGTCCGATGAGTTGATGGTGTACAAGCTTATCTGGAGCAAAAGTGAAGTTACAATGATGATGCATATTGTTATTTCTGATGATAGCCATTTGACAAGGGACTGTATCAGTAGGCTGAAACGTGAAAATGTACGCAGGACAAAGGTGAATAGCATGTAAGGATGTGCGGCACTTTCGTTCAATCGTTGATTCACTTGCGAAAGTGACAATGTTCCGTCTCTTGGAGACCATGATGAGTTCGGTGTCTGTGTTGATGTTGATGATGACCAAAGTGTTATTATTCTTAGAAGGGAAGGGGTGTATTTCGTATACTGTGAACAGGTCTTCAGTTATGAATGGTACGTGAACTACTACTGATGTTAGTGTTAGTGTTGCTTCTAAATATGGATAATATTGCATGAATTCCCTACTTCGGAACAAAGGTTTCAATTTATGTTTATGTATGCCTTGACTAATTATCTGACGTAGCTCATGAACTGGAAGTAAGTCAGTTGTAATCTTGCCATCACCAGCATTCGAAATTCCTTGCATAAGTGCCTTGTAACGAACTCTAGTGTCGTCTGATTGTTGTAGAATCGTGTCAATATGTTCTGTGATGATGGAGAAGTGTTGGAAAAGTGTTATGTTACCTTCCATTTCATTTATTTTATCTACACTTTCGAGAGCTATGTTTTCTGCCTTTTTCAGATTTTTCACAATTGTCTTCATTGCTGAGTTATGTCCTGTGATGAATTTATCTTGGTATATTAGTACCTGAGCTATTTTATTAAATTTGTTGTTTATTTCTTTAAGGTCTTCCTCTGTAGCCAATCCAAAGATGTTCCCAAGAACTGCGCCACCCAGGTCGAACAAACCGCGCTTTTGGCGAGTACGTGTGATGTTGTTCTTGTTGCTCAATACCTCCGTTCCATAAGATGGGATATCTTGGATCATGATGAGCATAGTTGACTTAGCCTGTTCTATTTTCCATTTCGCTAACTTCACTATTTCATCCACTTCCTTTGTGTTATGTGCTTGTGAAACATAGCCTCCTATCATGAAGTCCAGAGTTCTCATGGGTTTTGCTATATTTTCTAGATAGAAGGTAATTCATACAAGTAATCCAGACTTATTTCATTACTCATGACGTCTTTTACGATTGAAGTCGTGGCCGTTGGAGCTATGAGGCATCCTTGCCGTACCATGTGTTGGGGGTCTAAGTGCGCATATCGTCTTGCTATGTAGAGGAGAATCCATAGCATAAGTCCCTTCATCGCCACCTACCGACCAAAAAATCTATTAATTTCCTAATATGGTCATGATACTATGGTCGATGATAGTGATGATGTGCGTTACGGTTGATTGTTATTTCATTTACAGAAGGAGTTTAAATCGATATTTGATTCTCGTAAATGATGTACTGTAGATTTTATTGGAACAGTTGGACTTATGTTTGATTGTTTGGTATATGACCTTAATTTATTTTTGTAATTATTGTTGTTTTCTTGATTGGTTTCATGAGTTAGGTTCGCTTGCTCGGTTGTATCCGATGCTGAATAATTATTGGATAGTTCCCTTGAAACTCGTTTTAAATGGTCAGTATGAACTTGTTTCTCTTCGCCACTAGACAGTGACTTAATTAAAACTTTGTTTGCTTTTTATGTTAATTACTCTGTATGGGCTCTCAAATTTTGGGGATAATTTATCGTCTCTCGTATGAATGATACCGTAAACAATGTCTCCTAAGCTGATAGGTGAATCTCTTGCCTTCCCTTTAATGCCTCCGTCATTTCTTCCTTGGACATCGTTAATTGTTTTTTGACACTTTTGTGCATGTCCTGGAATTCACGTAAACGGAGTTTAGAGTAATCATCGTAATTGTATTTGGGCAGACTGTCACCTTCTAGGAGCTCATATGGTAGTTTTTTATCTGTCCCATATATAATGAAATGTGGTGTGTCACCTATGGATTTATTTATAGATCCAGTAATTGAGGCTCCTACTCTGGGAATCCAATCATCCCAGCTAGCATAATTTTCAGTGAGAATGTGTCGTAGCACATCTAATACTTTTTTGTTTTGTCTCTCTACTAACTCATTAGATGCTGGGTGATAGACTAAAACGTTAACCTTTTTGATGTTATATTGTTTACATATTTCTTGTAAGATATCAGAATTAAATTCTCCTCCATTATCACTTATTAGTACCTTTGGGGTAGTAAAGCGACATATTACATTATCTGTTATTGCCTTTGCTACTGTCTCTGTTGTTTTATCTTTAATTGGAGCTAAAATGACATAACGGGAAAAATGATCCGTTGCTACAAATAGGTATTGGTTATTATTGTATGATAATGGCATCTTGTGTAAATCAACAGCGACAACGTCCCATGGTTGATGTGGTACAGGGTAATTACCCAGCGGTGCAGGTGTGATTGGGTATCCTTTGTGTTTTGCACATGATTCGCATCTGTCTATATGATTGTTTATATCTTTTCGTAATGAAGGCCAGTTATATAACAGCTGGGCTTGTTTGAATGTCTTATCCTTTCCAGGATGTCCTGCATGTGGGCTATCGTGTATCGTTCGTAATACCTGGGGTATCATGTCATTAGGTGCTACCAATTGGTTAGTATTTCTTTGGCGTTTTCGTTGCTTCGGGTTGATCTTGTATAAAGTATTATTGACCATTGTGAATTGTTCGAGTGGTACATGCAGTTTGGGTAATTGTATGTCATCTCCACTTTCTAACTTGCATATAGCTTTAGACCATATTGGGTCAAGTCTTTGTGCTTTTGTGATATCATCGTGGTTTGGGATATTTCCTTTTAGATCTAATGCCGCGACCTGAATTGTGTTCGGATTCCTAGATAATGCGTCGGCTACTATGTTCATTTTGCCTTGTATATAATGAATATGTACATTGTAGTTTTCGACTGTACATTTCCATCTTGCTCTCCTCCCAGAGAGGAGTTTTTCTTTAAACATACCCGCTAGTGGTTTATGGTCGGTGAATAAGTGTATTTCGTAACCATATACCAAATCTCGAAACTTTTGTAATGCAAAAACCACTGCAAGTGCCTCTAAGTCTGTAGTGTAATAATTTTTCTCTGCACCTTTTGTTTGTCTGCTGGCAAATGCAATTGGTTGATTCTTTCCTCTTTTATCTTCCTGCATCAGTACAGCCCCTAATCCTTTAACAGAAGAGTCTGTACAGATAATAAATGATTTTGTGAAATCCGGATATGCCAGACAAGGTGCATTTGTTAGTTTAATTTTTAGATTGTTAAATGCTTGTTTTTGTTCTTCTTCCCATTGGAATATAGCATCTTTTTTGAGTAGTTGGAATAGAGGAAAGGCTATATGAGAGAATTATGGTACGAATGACCTATAGTACCCAGCTAGACCTAAAAATTGTCTAACTTCGTCAGTCGTAGTGGGTTCAGGAAAATCTCTCACTGCCTGTATTTTGTCATCAGTGGTGTGAATACCATTAGAACTTAATTTGTGGCCTAAGATATTAATTTCCTTAAAGCAAAATTTGCATTTAGAAAGCTTAATTTTTAAACCAGCATCACTAAGCCTTTGTAAGAGTAAGTCTAATTTCTTGAGATGTTCTGTAATATTTTTCGTTGCGATTCTAATATCGTCAAGATGAAAAAATATTCCTTGTCCTAAAATTCCGGACAATAGGTAATTCATAAGACGCTGCAATGTGCCTGGGGCTGTCCTCAGTCCCATCAGCATCCTTGTATATTGGTAGTGTCCTCTATTTGTGGAAAAAACAGTGTATTTACGTGACTCCTGTTCAACCGGTATTTGGTAATAACCATTTAGTAGATCGATTGTGGAAAATACATTATTTTCTGGTCCAATATTCTGTAGAACGTCGCTTAGCAATGGCATGGGAAATCGGTCTGGGATTGTGTGATTGTTTAGTTTACGGTAATCTACTACCGCACGCATTTCTCCATTTCGTTTGGGCACGAAGAATAATGGGGCATTCCAGGGGGAGACTGAAGGTTCAATAATTCCAAGTTTTAACATTTCATCGACATACTGATTTGCAAGTGTACGTTGAGATTGTGGGATACGGTAGGCTGGTACGAAAACTGATGGTGTTTCTGAGTGCACATTAATCTTGTGATTAATCAAGTTAGTACACCCTAATTGTCCTCCGGATAATGCTACGGTGTCCCTGTGTGTTTCCAGCAGGGTTAACATATCATTTTCTTCATCAAATTCACCTGAGTGAATTAAATTCTCTTTTATGCTTTCTCTATCCGTAGATTTGATCTCATTGTAACTCCAGCTATAACTATTTCCTTCACAGGGGCGGGCCATTTTTCAATATTAACTATGCAAGTCCCCCTTTTCAACTGTACTTCCCCATTCATGTGATTTTTTTTTATGCGAGGAAGAAGGAACCAAAGGCCATGAGCCCGCAATAACAGTTCCCTCCAAGAGAAAAACAAAATACAAGAGAGAGCCAAATTCAAGATCCGTTCATTTTGAGATGCCTGGACACACTGCGTTTGGAAGACTGGAGATCATAGGCAGCAGGAAATACAGACAGAGGGAGACAGTTCCAGAGTTGACCTGTTGCATAAATGAAGGACTGGGAGTAACGGTTAACTCTTGCATTAGAGAGTTGGACAGAAAAGGGATGAGAGTTTGCTGCTGGACGGGTGCTATGAGCCCGTTGTAGAGGTGGAGGAATGCATGCAGACAGTTCAGAGGAGCAGTGACCATTAAAGTAGCGATAGAAAAGAGATAAAGATGCAACAGTGCGGCGAAGAGACAGAGGTTGAAGGGAGTCAGTAAGAGGAGGAGAGTTAATGAGACGAAAAGCCTTTGACTCCACCCTATTGAGAAGAGCTGTATGTGGGGAGCCTCCTCACACATGAGAGTTATACTCCACACAGGGGGGGATAAAACCCCTGTATAGAGTCAACAATTGTGCAGGGGTAAAGAAAGAAAGGAGTCAGCATAGCACACCCAATCTCTTGGAAACAGATTTTACAAGAGATGTAATATGATCTTTCCAAGATAATTCCCGAGTAAATGAAACCCCAAGCATGTTCAAGGATGATGCAGGATTAAGCTGAATATTATTAAACATTAGTGGGTATACCTGTGGAAGATTTTGACGGGTTGATAGGTGTAAGAACTGAGTCATAGATGCATTAAAAACAACAAGATTATTTTTACCCCAGTCAGAGATACGAGCCAAGTCAGACATTAGGTGTGCCATAGCCTCATCCCTTGTTTGTTGAAGTAACTGTTGAGATGGGCGTTGTGGGAACCGAATGGAAAGGTGAAGGGTGGAGTCATCAGCGTATGAGTGGATAGGGTTAGATGTACAGGTTAGAAGGTCATTGATGAATAAAAGGAAGAGAGTTGGTGATAGGACAGAGCCCTGAGGAACACCACTGTTGATAGATCTAGGAGAAGAACGATGGCCGTCTACAACAGCGGCTATAGAACGACCAGAAAGGAAGCTAGCGATGAAGGCTCAAATAGAAGGATAGAAACTGTAAGAGGGGAGTTTGGAAATTAAAGATTACGAAGTGGGAAGTGTCAACAACGCTACGTAGACAGAGAAGCTGCCAGGAAAAAGGGAGGCATGGGAACTCTGTCCCCAGGCAATGTGGAGGATGCCAGTGATGACGATGAACCACTCCAAGTTTATTGAACAATAATTCCTGTTTGTTTTGGGTAAGTTTAATAACTGTATATTAAATGTTGGGATTTTTTTGTATATCGGGATTTTTCAGAGGACAGTCTTGGGATTTTTCAATTTTTTGAGTGGCATCACTGCGGCACAACCACAGACAGTAACTGACCAAATTTAGCTTAATTATGTTAAAATTAGCATATTTTTCCGGAAAATCATTGGTTTAGCATAAAATTTAGCATACTGTCAAATCTGGCATAAGTTTGGCATAATCTAAATTTGGAATTATTTTGTTATATTTTACATTATACATCAAAGTAAGCACTAAGGTTAGCATGTATTACACTCCCATCTTTTTCAATATACGGTATACTGCAACACTTGATCAGGGTAGCCAAATCAGCAGAAAAGTCGCTACATCTAGATATTTCAGTCCTTACATTGCTGCAAAATTTATTACGTAGCGGCTGGCGGAATTTTCTGGGGGAATAATTTTTCACTCCTAACCCCGAATTTTCTAAAGTGACAGAAACCAATAGGCCTCACAAAGGACAGATATTTGTTTTATATGAACATCATGAAAGGAAAGTGTGAAACAATCCTTACTTCCTCTTATTTTATACCTTTCGGTTTATTAGCGAATTTAGAACAGGAAATCACAGGCGATGGCGGATGGGCATGTACAGATTTACAGGCTTATAATGATATGGGTTTATACAGTTAACAACATAGTAAAACCATATCAATCTTTAAAAATAATTGAAATCGAACGTAATAAGAATAACGAAAAATTTAGCATAATTTAAGCCAATCTAGCATAATTTCGCTCGCTATCTAGCATATTCCTGCCTTAGAAATCTGGTCACCCTGCAGACAGAATAGCACTGTAGCTGCAGACGTGAGGGGTTGCGGACGGGGACAGTAGGTGTTCTGGTTAGCTACAGTATAGCCCATCAGTTAGTCGTCACTCTCAGGTAAATCAAATGTTTGTTATGTTGCTGGTATACATTTTCTTTTACCGTCATCAAGAATACTATAATATGATTTATTCACTTTTCGTATATATATATATATATTTATATTTTCGATTTACGACTCTCGTCTCCCTCTCATGTTTCCATTTTTCTCAACGTAAAAGAGACAAACAGTTGTAACAAACGTTTCCTTCAGACACCACCTCCATAAATTACATTTCTTTGAAATGTAAGGAATCCCAACAGTATGTGTATTCCACTTTCATTCACAGTATAATTCATTTTGATTCATAATAGTAAATATTTCACCCGACTTTCAAACTGAAACGAATTTCCTCAAATATAAGAACAATATATTTGACTGCATGAATTATGCATTTGTAATGTATCGTTATATGTTACTCCAAGGTTTTCCACTCAATATTCATAATTTTTTTAATTATAAAAACGCCATCACTTGATTACATAATTTGGCTACTATTAACGCGACAAGTGTCAAAACCCGTCTTTTCCCTCTCGTATATTGATTCAGCTTATACATGCAAGCAATATCTCTAAATTCTTGTGAAATTGACAATTACACAACGCGTCTCTTATAAACGTGATCACGCCTGCAAGGGTTCCTTAATCATTACTAGGTTTTCTCACCATGATGTTGTGTTATCTTGTTTTTGTTTTTTCTTGGAACAATCTTAAGGGCTTCTGGCCTTTGGCTCTTTCTTTCTTACGTAAAATAAAATCTGCGGACACGTACTACTTCCCCAGTTACTTTACTCCAAATACTTTTATTTGGACGCAGTATCTTTATTCCTTTATCATCTCGCTTCAAATTTGACACAATTCTTCGGCCAGTACTTCCAGACACATTTTTTTTTTTCCCTTTTTTATTTACACTTGTAAAAAGGATATGAAATCAAACATCAAACCATATTAACAATTTTGGAATGCTATAGTCTTGTATGATTATTAGTCATCATGACAGTTTCACAAAAGTATGTAACTATACTGTGGCTTTCAAGAAATCATCTTGTACTTCCTTGTAATGCTGGCATTATTTTTATTTCAAAAGTGTTTCACACACTTACCTGTATCTTTCGCCGATACTCTTTTTCTAACCAAATTTCACGTTTAGCATATATATATATATATATATATATATATATATATATATATATATATATATATATACACACACACACACACACACACACACACACACCTTGTTCCTTTTTCTTACAACTCAATGGTCATCGCTGAAAATGCATATCATGATATTCCCACAGTTTATGTTAGACTACATAACGGGATATATTTAATACGAGTACTGTCAAAGCTTTACTGTCTCAGTTTACCTTAGATGTTCTGATGTAAGAAAGTCATTTTGAACATAGAATAGGCTTAGACTGAAAATATTGGAAGGTTTGCCACAAACATCAAAAACAGGACTGAAGACACGTACTGTGTTGTACATCAACAATAGCGATCATCATCATCATCCGGACTTCCTTTCCCCATCAAGGGCAATTTTAGAACTGTACAGTATTTGTTCATATTTTTTACTAACACGGTTATTCTGCTTTGCCTTAAAAAAAAAAAAAAAAAAAAAAAAAGCATACTGGCGTTGCCTGAACAACCTTTGGTTAATTTTCAGTGCATTGTTTGTATTTGATGATGCTTGGAGCTCCCGTCATCCACTCCCACGATGTAAGGCTACCCATAGTTGACTCGATGCTGATTGGCTAGCCAAATGATATCCTTTAAGCCGCCAGGAATTCATTTACTGCGCTGGGTGGTAACCTTATGACCAAACCACGTATGTTCCCTTCCTGACAAGAAAGTGGGTTGTGGAGGTTTTGTTCTTCGCGCTCCATAAAATTAGCTAACTAAAAATACAAGGAATCCTTGAACCAGTACGGACCTGCAGTTGGTGACAAAAGACAAAGGACATGATAAGGATAGCAACTGGGCATGTGAGAGGTGCGGATGATGAGCTGATTGTTCAGGTGTCTGAGGGTGCAAAAGTTGATGTATGTGGACTGATTGAGACAAAATGATGAGGTGTGTGTGTGAGAGTGGAAGTATGGGTTGGGTACATTTCCCAGGGCAGATGTGGGTAACAGGGCAAAGAACGGCGATTGTATTGCTAGCCTATATGCAAGATGTCGATGGAAAATAGAAGGCAGTAGGGATCAGTTGGATCTTGGATTGTATGGGTAAGATTTAAACTGCAATTACCGTCAATGGCAATTTTTGTGTGTATTTGGACCAATGGAGGATCAAACAATCTGACTAAAAGATGAGTTTCGGGCAAAAGTGAAAGCCTGCGTGAGAAAGTTTGAAAGAGGCGAGAGACTGTTTTTGACTGCAGATATGAATGGAAAATTGGGAAATGGTTGTTGGCGAATGGGGTGTACCTGCTTAAGTGGATGCTAAAAGTTGTGCTCTGGCGGTAATTTGTGTGGAAAAACACATGACAATAACCAAAACTTGTTTATGTACAAATTTACACGCCGTTATACATGGCGAGTGATAAGGAGGGTAGGTAGTGAGTTCGATGAGCAGAAGGCAATGAATGATTTCGTGTGTGTGGATGAGAGAATGAGAAAATACGTGATGGACACAGAAGTGTACTGTATACAGAGGCAGCTGAACATTTTTCATGTCGCACCCCGCCTTGCTTTGGTCTACTGTATATGTACACGCCGTCCAACCTGCCCTTGCATTCCTGCCATCAGCGGATTGTAAAAAAAATTATTCCTGAATTACTGTTATTATTAATGCAGCCTTTTCAGATGGATGTTACCTAACTGAATACAGGCTAAATTAATCCTACTCCTGCAGTCCACTATCCCATTTTGGGGGAGATAGGTGACAGTTGAACGTTCACACAATCAGGCACTGGAGCTGCCAGGGTTGGTGCCACCACGTGAAGGCATCCCTCTCCTGCACATGCCTTGTTCAAAAAGGAAAAATAATAATTCTGTTATGCTTTGAATTAATTTATAACCAAAAGAAATGCACATAACCAAATCAGAGGTACACAGCACATAGATTTTTTTTTTTATTCTGATATTTTGCTGCTGAATGCGAGGCACATGTTAGAAAGGACGATACAGATTACCACAACATTCTCTCTCTCTCTCTCTCTCTCTCTCTCTCTCTCTCTCTCTCACTCCGTTTCGAAAGAGCAAAATAGAAAAGATGTACTCACAGAGACGCTTGTCTGTGGACGTCATTGGATCATAATCAAATGATTATGACACCCAGCACAAGTGATCATAAACTCCTCGAATTATAACACTGTGATTTTGTAGATTTCCGGATTTAGGTTTCACCGATTCAGTTAGATTAGGTTAGGTTAGGTTAAGATTGAACCGGTATTAGGCTTGCTTGTGAGTCCAAATTTCAAAATATAACACTATCACCATACATTTCGAAAAATTTAATCCATGAAATCTAAATCCGATAATCCTTAAAATCACAAAGCTGCTCGAATTAGTCCATCATATGTTAATAAATACTGCCTCATGGTCATAAACAACACCCAATTCACCACCTCATGGTAATTAACAGTGCCACATAGTAATTAATATCAGCATATAGTCAGACACACCTCCACACGATGGTCCTAAACAGAACAATATGGTCATAGTCATAAAGACTGCCTGTGGAAGATTTTTCCCCACTGAGAGGTCCTGTTTGTGAATGGTAATTGCGCACATCTTACGTGTTAGAAAAAAGACACCCGGAAACACCACGACACCCCCAGGAGGTGACAACGGAAGGGAAGACAAGAGCTAGTGGGACGTCCATGCAATATGGGTGCAAGTCCCAGGTAACCGCATGCCCTTACTCTCCGGAATGCACCCGGCGTGAACACCTCAGCCCAGGCACAATCCCCTTCCATTAACCCAGCCTGCATCAGGACTGGATGTGGAGCTGAAATATTCGCTCCAGGCAGCAACCCAGAGACGGCCTTTAGCCGCTCAACCCCAGAGATGGCCTCTAGCTGCTCTAATAAAGTGAAAACCTGCAGCCACACCCTTGAGATGGCCTGTAGCTGCTCTAATAAAGCGACGACCTACAGCCGCACCCTAATAAAGCGACAGCCTGTAGCCGCACTCTTGAGACGGCCTCTAGCCATTCCCTGTGCTGCCCACACCCCCTTCAGAACTCGTGACGGCCTGCTGCCGCACATGGGGAGAGAAGGGCACATCCCCTTTCCTTCTGCAGTAGCCTCAGAGGGCATGACATAGGTGACGGCCTGTAACCGCGCCTGTAGACAGGAGACGGCCTGTAGCCACTCCTCGCTTACACATTGTCCTTCATATGGGACTCCAGTGACGGCCTGTAGCCATGCCCGTAGGAAGGTGACGGCCTGTTGCTGCGTTTCGTCTGTGGTCCAGTCAGGACATCAGGCCCCGGGAACGGCCTGTAGTCATACCAACAGGGAAGGATTCGCCTGTAGCTGGCCTCCTGTTGCCCAAGGGACCTTGGCGACAGCCTGTAGCTGCACTAGGGAGAGGAGCCAGAAAAGCCCCTTGCCCCCTGTGACTTCGCAACGTGAGCGTGACCTATGCTCACCTCCATCCACCTGTGGTGAAGCAGGTCGTTCCCCCCTCCACCCAGACTGAGGCAGCCCCCAGAAGGAGAACTCCCCACTGGAGGACTGGTGGTGAGGCCCAGTGTTGTCCCCGGGTCTATACTCCATACAACCGGTGCCAGAGGAAGACCCGCACCTGACAGACTCCTTTCTGAGGCGACGATGCAGGAAGGGAACCACAGTCACCGGGACCCTGATGGTGCCGCTTGTACCCCAGGCGAGAATTCCCCAGTCTCTGGCTGAAGTGACGCTGTTCCCCCACCAGGCACATACGAGAACACCTGGAGAGACTGTTTAGCCCTAGCCCTGTGGGCCAGACCCCTGTCCCCAGCCCCGAGAGTAAGCTGGCCCTTCACAACGCCCGACCGCAGCCCTCAGCGAGAGATGACGCCCCTGCAAGTGGTCCCATGGCCGCTAGATGAGAGGGATCCAGGAGGGATTCTGATGACACCAGGCCAGCACCTGTGAGTCCCCCTTCCACCCTCCCCCCTTGCCCATCGACAAGTGATTGTGTAACAAAGTGAAACTAAAGTGAAAGACGGTGCCTAAGTGAGAACCCCATTCAGTGCAAAGTGAATACCAATACCTAACCCTCCCGTCTGTGATTGTATTCAGTGCATAGTGAACATCAATCCCTAGCTTTCTCCCAGTGACCATACTCAGTATAAAGTGAAACCCAAGAACAGAACACGAGTATAGAAACTGTGAATTACTAACTTTCCCCCAGAATAATAAGACACAAGTATAGAGACTGTGCACTGTGTAACCTATACCTAACTCCCACCCAGAATACAAAGGCACGAGTCTAGAGACAGTGAACTGTTGCCACACCCATTCACCCTGAAATCAGTACAGTGTCTGTCCTATATCCTGCGTGATACACTTAACCTGTTCAGCAGCCTGTGAAATGATTTGGCATAAATATTGTGAGATTGTCTGCCTGTTCCTGTATCTGAGAACTTGTGAATATACGTGTAGGTTGTTGCCCAGAGTTTTTATGCCCTGTTCCTCTTGTGATTGTGGTCTAGCTTCAGTCTAGAAAAGAACCCAACTGCAAGTTAGGCGTTTCTAGGACGGGAAGCCGATTTAAAATCACCTCGCATAACACATGTAACTGTCATAGGTTAGATGAAGAGAATTTAACTCCAAAATGATGGTCCTAAGTGCCTTTCTATCCCTAGAACTGGCTGTTTTGTGGTTATTGATCCATTATAAATACTGTATCAAAATGCTACTGAATATGACGTCATACAGTTGTATTATAAATGCAATGTATGTAATTTGTATAAAATGGATGAAATAATGATTACTAAGTATGAAAGCGAAAACCCATGCATTAAAAATAACGAGTTACCATAGCAGATGTGGAACTTTCCAGTATGAAAATGGGAAGAGGTCCAGTAACATTGATACTGAAAGTGGTAGTAGCTTCCATATAAAACTAAAAATTCATGACGCTATATGTTGTTAATTTCAAGAAATAATAAATTGTAGTTCTGAATCAGTAAATTATTAAAGTAATAAGTGGCAACTCTGACAATTCAGGTCTCGGATTCACAAACCATTGCAGACTCCTGGTGCTTCCCTTACTGGCTGCACCGCACCCTTTTGGTGTTACACTGGTATGTACAAACTGTTTCGGCCACCATTTTGTGCTCCAGACCATTCTTACAGGATCGTGATTCGGAAATAGAAGCACATAATATCAATTGCATGACCCCCGACCAAAACAATGGTGAGTTACCTGCGATGTGGAATTTAATTACCTACAGTATGTATGCATGTATGTACGTACTTATGGACCCGAGTACATAGTTACATATGCATCTACGTACCTAGTTAGGTACACACCCACGTATGTAATCACATACGCATCTTTATGTATGAAATATGTACATGCTTACGCATGCTCCCATGTACGTATGTATGCACCATGTATGTACTTATGTCCACACATATGAACTTAAATAGGTACGCACATATGTACGTACTTATGTACGCATCTTTACGTATGAACGTATGTACACTGGCGGTCAAAAGTTCTGTTCTGATCCCAGGCACAACATCCAGCAATGAAAGAGATAACGGAAACGGAAGGGAGAAATACGATTTATGACAGTGGCAGCAGCCGGTAACCACATCTGCTTATGACGTGTTATTTTATGGACAGATGATGCCATTATACAGTTTATAGAAATGTTTTGATTTTTGTATAAAATAAATCATTGATGAGTGAGCTGCATGATCTGGCAACACAAGACAAAAGCAGTTTTAAGGCGAGTGAGCACCCACTGGATCAGTCTATGATAAGGAAATCTCTTATATCATTTGGTTAACATTGCAGTTAAAGATTATGTATCAACGAAATGATCTATGATAATAATGGAATACACCCGTCCGTATGTTTACTTATACTGCGGTATTCCAGATATATGATTTGTTGTCACGTGTCCGTTTTAACCCGCCCCGTCCCGTCGACGTATGGGTACATTGCAACGATTTGCATTTGCTAGTCCCGGCGACGTACCGGTATGTCATGCAATTGCAAGGTCCCTAATTTGCACAATTTTTAATTTTCGCGCGTGATTTTTCGTATTTATACATGGGACACCTTCCTCTATTCCTCTACAAGATGCCAAGCAGGGACAATGCCTTACACCGCATAACCTCCCCCCTCCCCTCTCACGCCATTGTCTCGGAAATTCACCTGTTATCAGTGACCTGGCCAATAATGACATTCAGGGCCAGAGTGATTCCCCAATCGATGACAATGTGGAGAACAAGGTTTACATAGCATTATAGGAAGAAACAGTCAGAAATGATGATCAGGTAATGTGGGAAAAAAAGGTCATGAATGGTGATTAGTTAGTGAGTGAAACAATGCTTATAATGCCTATATTACTGCTTGAAAACCAATATACTCTCATACTACATATAAATTCGTACCAAGTAAATAAATAAATACCGTTTATGAGTGGATAAAATAGTTACCCTCCCATAGAACTCGTTTTCTTTGGTGCCAGCATGTTAGAAAACCCAGTCAGGTAAGGAGGAACTCCTACCTGGATTGAGTTTTTTAAACCTCAGGTGAGCAATTTCTCTATGAATTTTCGATGTTTCTCACCAAAGGCGGAGGTTTTAGCCAAAAATTTTTCTTTCGAAAATACCTCGGGACTGGGAGATGTCGGAGGTGCGGAAAACCTCGGGACGTGACAGGTTAAACAGTGATTAGCAACCCAATCATTAACCTTTCTAGACACAACAAACTTGTAAATACATCACGGGTGGCAGGTGCACCAACTGCCAGACCCAGGCTACACTCTTAAACTGTACCAAGTTTATATGTTGCCAATAGTTCGTGCTTATGTGTGGACAGAAACTCACAAAAGAAGTGGTACCTCGCTAACCAAACCGTTTTGTGATTCGTGTGGTAACACTGTAACCTTTACAACTTCACTGATTTGAGTTGGGCTTTCAGATACTATGCCTGAATGAACCCCGACTGGAATTTAGTTTCACTTCCTGGTGAACTAATGTAGCTATGCCGTATGTGAAAATGCTCTTGATAATATTGCTTTGTATAATTAACTGCATCATAGTGCAAGCAGCAAATCCTTTGACCATAGTAGATAATCAAATGTTGAAACTTTCATTTTGTCATAACTATAATTCACATTAAAACATGATGTGTGGATGCACAAAAATAGTTACGATGTCGTGTCTCCTAATGATTTCTAACTATTCCCCACACATTTCAGAGCATTCCGTTGAAGTGATTGTTATAACTTTCACCGCGTAGCCTAACCTGTGTCGTTACGTATACAGATTTAATGTCACATTACTGACCGAGTTGCTGCGTCAGCACAAGTCCCGGAAAAAACAATAATTAATCTCGTAGTGGCCCGTACATTATAAAGACCTTGATGCTAAAAAAAAAAAAAAAAAATGCCGTTCATATGAGGCTGCTTAATTTCAAAGGCGGCATGTCTTCATGATGTGTAATTTCGAGGTAGGCAACAACATCATAGTGAAATATGGACACCTCTTCGACATTATTATGGTCTCATTGTTTTGACGGGGGCACGGTGGCTCAATGGTGGATCATTAAACTCGTAATCAGGGGACTGCGAGTTTGAGCCTCGCCCAGGACTGCCGTGCTGGGAGTGGTAGTGCGTTCCTGTAATCTAGAGGGGTTATATGATCCAATACAGGGTCTAGCTCGGGGGAACGCCATTTCTTATTGTTTTGACGAGGTTTGTCAAATAACTGTGATCTCGTTGACCTTATCAGCAGAAACATTTTCTTTGATGCATAGTATACAACTGATTTTATGATATATTGATAAAATATTTTAACGTCGGAATGATGCTCTTATAACAACTGTTATAACTAAAACAGCAAGTTACTGCTAAAGCAAAGATGAAAGTTGTACAGTACTTCTATTGGGCTAAGAGTTCCATGTCACTTCTGTAGAAATACTGCGTTACGTGCCTCATTACATTATCGTAGAATATTAATTTGTGCATTATTGTTCGTTTATTGATTTTTTTTTTTACTACGTTTATGTTTAGGTATTTCGTGTTTTGCCAGATAAATAATATGACAGTGAAAGGTGTAACTACATCAATATTACGTTTTTGTGCAATAAGTCTTAGATATTGCATCCTATGAATATCTTACACAAAATTTCATCATTTCACTGTTGGTGCCATGATGATCATGCTGTACAAGAAGAATTTTTACAGTAGCTAGGTTACGTATCACTGTCCAATTCGCATTCTAACGCAAATACTACCTTTATCATCTCAATCTTCGAATTTCATAGATTATACACGTCAGTAGGAAAAAATTATGAAAGTTTGATGGTGTTTTTGATACAGTTTTAGGTACTGATTCCGAAAATCCCATCCGTTTTTTCGTACCACGTCTGGTTTTATGATGAATGATGAACCTTCATGTTGAAACCATATACAGTATAACAATATTCATATACTGTATATTCCTGTTCTTAACAGTGATTATGCTTTTTTGCAGCTGTTGTAGTTTAATGAATCAGTTGAAATGTCAAGGCAATGCAAAAATAGCCGCGATCGTTTTTGCAATGTCTGTGGTCCGTTCACCCCCAAATGACAGCGAATCAACATCACGTATGATATCAAGGTCTGTCATCTGTACTTTGGCTGTGCTCTTGCAGATCAAGACAAAATATGGGCACTGCATGTAATTTGTACAGCTTGTTCGAATGGACTGAGAAATTGGCTGAATAAGAGAAAAAGGGCAATGCCATTCACTGTTCCTATGATATGGCGGGAGCCAAAAGATCATGCCATAGATTGTTAATTCTGCAAGGTCAGCATATCCGTGGTTTCTGTTGAGAACATGCACAAGATTGCTTACCCCAGTTTGGAATCCACTGTAAGACCAGTGCTGCACAACGATGAAGATCTTCCCATTCCATTACCACCAGAAGATGGTACGCCAGTAGCGACGATGAGGACGAAGATGTAGCCCAAACTGAGTCAGATGAAGCAGCTGAGGATTCAGGTTTTTAGCCGACAGTGAAGACAACCTTAACAATTCTCTCAAGGACAGTTGAATGACATAGTTCAAGATTTGGGACTACCGAAGGACAAGGCTGAACTTTTGGCATCTTGTTTGAAGGAAATATGTCTGCTCAAGAAAGATGTTCGAGTAACATACTTCAGAAAACGAAATGAATATCTTTCTTCATATTTTACTGTTGATGGACCACTATGTTTTTGCAACGACATTGATGGGCTGTTTCGCTGCCTTTTATAGGAGCATGATCCTTCTCAATGGCGTTTATTAATTGATTTGTCAAAGAAACGCTTGAAGGCGGTATTGCTGCACAATGGAAGTATGAAATCTTCTGTGCCTTGAGGACATTCATTGCACATGAAAGAGTGCTATGAAAACACTGGGGCCCTTTTAGATCCCATAGAATATGGAGAATACAAATGGAAGTTGTGTGGAGACTTGAAAGTGATCGGTTTGCTGATGGGACTGCAATCAGGCTTCACAAAACACTGTTGTTTCTTATGCCTCTGGGATAGCCGTGCAACTTTCAAGCACTACATGCAGTCGGCATGGCCACCTAGACAAACATACGAGCCAGGAACTTCGAACATCTCGAATGAACCCCTGGTTGCTCCCAGAGACATTCTTCTTTCTCCGTTTCATTTAAAGCTCGGCTCAGTGAAGCAGTTCGTGAAGTCACTGGGAAGAAGAAACACTTAATGATTCGGATATGTCACAAGCAAAGTTCCAGGCATCACAAGCTAAGCTGAAAGAAGGAATATTCATCGGCCCACAGATAAAGGAACTTCTGAGAGACCACATATTTCGCACCTACCTGGCTGATGTGGAACTGGCTGCCTGGACCTCATTCAAGTGGATGCGTGAAAATTTCCTGGGAAACAAGAGGTCACCGGATTATGAAGATGGTGTTGTGAGAGTTCTGAATTCATTTGCTGCTATGGAGTGTCACGTGTCACTGAAAGTTCATTTTCTTCATTCGCACCTTGAAGTTTTTGAGCAGAACCTGGGAGCCGTCTCTGCCGAACAGGGAGAACACTTCCATCAAGATATCAGTGCAATGGAGTATCGCTATCTAGGCTCCTGGAATGAAAGTATGCTCGCGGATTACTGCTGGATGCTGTACACGGACGAGCCTGGAAAGCAGCATCGAAGGAAGTCTGAAGCTCGACGATTTTGAGTAGTTTGACCTTTGCAAAAGTGCACTGAAATTCGCTCTGTTATACGTCTTGCAGGAGAGCTTCTTGCTCTGTCATTTCAGTTTGGATGAAATATGTGGACTTATTTGGAGGCACTGAATTTATACGAGGAATCGACATACTTCAAAAAACTTCGAAACCTCAAATATACCAAGAAAAACTTCGTTTTTATAAGTAAGCGTCTGCATCCAGTAAATTAAACCCAAATGATAAAAGGTAGTTTCCATAAAATTGTGATGTGCTATGCTAAAATGGACATGCACATATGTGATCATCGCCAAAAATAGGTCTAGAAATGTTATATTTTATACCTTATGAGAGAAAAAAGTGTGATTATGTAGACCTGTTATGCTTGCCCTTAAGGATATGGTGTAATTTTACTGTCTGGTAACTGTGGAGATAATGTCACTGAATTTGGAGGTTGCAGTCTTCGTCGTGGATTGTGATCGCAAATTTTGAAGCATAGGAACTAAGTTTGTCTGCCCAGATTCATATCCATATAAATAATTTCTCCTTCGTAGTCTACCACATATCTGTGAATAAGAGGATGTTTCAGTGCCAGAGTAAATGCTAGCTTGTCCACATCTCTACAACATACACATGGATGAAGAGGATGTGTCACTCTCAGTGCAAACGCTAGCCTGGCCACGTCTCTACCACATGTGTGTGGCTTGAGATGTGTCAGTGTCAGAGCAAACACTAGCCTGGACACACCTCTATTACATATGCGTGGTTGAAGGGACGTATCAGTGCTAAATCACATTCTAATCTGGCCATATCTCTGCCACGTATGCATAGATGAGGGAAAGTGATAGTGCCTGATTACTCCTTTACCTGGTCTCATCTCTGTCACATGCAAGTTCCAATGTCAAGTGCCAATTGGGATTGACATGGAGGTTTTCTAGGCGTATTACATGCTCCAAAATCAGATAATCTCATCATTATGGACGGTAGCACAATAATACAAAAGTCTAACAAAGCAACCTTCCATCATTACTGAGTCAGAATATTTTGGGAAAAATATGTACTGGTGCAGTAATTTTTCGTTATATTGTAAGTCGTTACCACATGTGCTACGATGCAATTGGTAGATGAGCAGTTATGTTCACCACTTATTTTAATGACGACCTGGAGTGTCAGTGCTTGTGGTTTATAATACAATAATAACTATACAGAGAACAGGTTATGGGCTCAACACCCAAAGACCACCATATACTAAGACAGTGGTTGCCCTAACCAACATCCAACATCAGTAGTTATTCTGGTAAGGAAGAAGGATGACTCAGTGAGGTGCTGTGTGGATTTCCGAGCCTTGAATGAGTCAACAGTGAAGGATGTGTATCCCTTGCCAAGCATTGCTGACATGCTGGATGCTCTGTCAGGTGCCAAGTGGTTCTCCATCCTAGACGTGAAAGCAGGTTATCACCAGGCGAAAGTTGCAGAAAATGAGGAGAAAACAGCCCATTCATTTGGGATGGGTTTATTGCAGTTCAAAGTGATGCCATTTGGCCTGTGTAATGCACTGGCTACTTTCGAGCACCTCATGGATAGAGTACTGGAAGGTCTGCACTGCCAGGATGTGTTTGTGTTTAGACAGACTTTCGACCAGGAGTGATACAGGAGCTGGGGCTGTTTTGCTGCAAGAGGATGATCAGGGTATTGAACACCCTGTATCTTATTACAGTAAAAAGTTCATTCCACCTCAAAAGAACTACTCAACTATTGAGAAAGAGCTTTTGGCCTTGATTTTGGGTTTACAGCATTTTTCATTTTATTTGTGTTCTGGTTTTGACCCCATAGTCATTTATACCGATCATAACCCACCGAAATTCCTTAGTAAGTTTAAAGATAAAAATCAGAGATGGACAAGATGGAGTCTACATTGACATACAACATGTCAAGGGGAAAGGAAATGTTATTGCAGATTGCTTATCTAGACTTTAGACGGATTGTTTTAGAGTAATAAGAAATTTCCTTTGTAAATTTCTTTTTCTTTGTGGGGAGGTGTTACATAGCCTATGATTTCATCATCCATCCATCAATCCATTGCCAGACGCCATGTATCCCACACGGGGTGGCCAAGGGCTTAGAGTTAATTGTTTTACAGGGAGGGGCACTAATCCTCCACCAACCCCACATGACACGTAGGGGTGCCAACAGCATCTGGTGTTCCCAAGCGGTCACCCATCCAAGTACTAACCAGACCCAACGTTGCTTTACTTCGCTGATCGGACGGGAAGCGCTGTACTCAACGTGGTATGGCCGTATCCTTTGTATAATTCTAACGTACAGTATGCTGCATGTTTGATCACGATTCGCCTCGTGGCTTCCATAGTGACCAGGCTTGCATGTTCTACCTCACTCCCCCCTTCTCCCCCTTATAGTAGAGTAAGTCGTTCTTTCTGTTGTTCAGAGCAGGAGTGTCAACTCTTCGTCCTCTGTGCCCTCATTTGCGCGTCCTTCTTACAAGTTGAATCAAGCTCTGCCGGCCCCTATATAATGAGCTCAGTCTCTGCATTAATTGCCTCTTAGATCTACTCCTCATTTTGTTCACATCTCTGTCCTCCCCTGTACAGTGTATTATTATTTTTGTGAGTGCTCAGGAAGTCTCCAACCATCTAGCTGCTGTATAATTTGAGTATAAGTGTTGTTACCGTTTTTCTTGTACTGTATGGCCTAAGGCGTTAATTCTTAGGCCTGGTAAGGTTTTTGTGATTCATGTAGAGTTTTTAATGTCAGCCATTATTAATAATATTTTGTATCTGTAATAATATATCTTGCTTTAACTGAGCATTATCCGGTTTTCTCATTTATCAGGGCTGACTGAGATAAATTTGCTCTTGCTAAATTCATGTTAATAGAGGCTATTGCAGTTAACCTGTTTTGCCATTACATTATCCTTATGAGTCCTGAATGTTTAGTTGTTAGTTTGAGCATATAAACTTTAACTTGTAATTTTACCTAAGTCTTTTGTTTTGAACCTGGAACTTTGCGGGACAGTAGTGATCTTAGTATTCTCACTTGAAGTGTTCATTATCTCTCTCTGTTCCGTAACATATATATATATATATATATATATATATATATATATATATATATATATATATATATATATATATAATATGTACACTTCATTCAGGGGGGTTAACTTGGATGTTATCTTAACCCCCACTAAATACTGACTCCAAATTTGCAATTCTTGCATGCATTCTGTGCATTGCGAACAGCACTACTGCAAATACAATGCAGAAGATTATAAAGACATTAGGTGCTGGGCTATACACATAATATGGGTAGAACATACTCAAACTCAAATCTTGCCACGGCTTCATTGTTTCATTGATCAGTTGTATAGTTTCAAACTTAGGTGAAGTCAACTTAATACATGTGCTCATGTTTAAGTCCATATCAGGCAGTGGTTGGAAATGTTTGTGTGTATGATTGAGGATGGCGTAGTGATTGATGGTGGATAAAGTGGAGATGGATGGTGTAAATACCGCACAGTAGTCTGGTGCTATGTATAATCCTGAGGCTGAAGTATGAGATGGTGGTATATCTGGACAGACTATGTAAACTGATGTGTTATGAGTGAAATAAAAAAACTGTGAGTGTCCGATGAGTTGATGGTGTACAAGCTTATCTGGAGCAAAAGTGAAGTTACAATGATGATGCATATTGTTATTTCTGATGATAGCCATTTCACAAGGGACTGTATCAGTAGGCTGAAACGTGAAAATGTACGCAGGACAAAGGTGAATAGCATGTAAGGATGTGCGGCACTTTCGTTCAATCGTTGATTCACTTGCGAAAGTGACAATGTTCCGTCTCTTGGAGACCATGATGAGTTCGGTGTCTGTGTTGATGTTGATGATGACCAAAGTGTTATTATTCTTAGAAGGGAAGGGGTGTATTTCGTATACTGTGAACAGGTCTTCAGTTATGAATGGTACGTGAACTACTACTGATGTTGGTGTTAGTGTTGCTTCTAAATATGGATAATATTGCATGAATTCCCTACTTCGGAACAAAGGTTTCAATTTATGTTTATGTATGCCTTGACTAATTATCTGACGTAGCTCATGAACTGGAAGTAAGTCAGTTGTAATCTTGCCATCACCAGCATTCGAAATTCCTTGCATAAGTGCCTTGTAACGAACTCTAGTGTCGTCTAATTGTTGTAGAATCGTGTCAATATGTTCTGTGATGATGGAGAAGTGTTGGAAAAGTGTTATGTTACCTTCCATTTCATTTATTTTATCTACACTTTCGAGAGCTATGTTTTCTGCCTTTTTCAGATTTTTCACAATTGTCTTCATTGCTGAGTTATGTCCTGTGATGAATTTATCTTGGTATATTAGTACCTGAGCTATTTTATTAAATTTGTTGTTTATTTCTTTAAGGTCTTCCTCTGTAGCCAATCCAAAGATGTTCCCAAGAACTGCGCCACGCAGGTCGAACAAACCGCGCTTTTGGCGAGTACGTGTGATGTTGTTCTTGTTGCTCAATACCTCCGTTCCATAAGATGGGATATCTTGGATCATGATGAGCATAGTTGACTTAGCCTGTTCTATTTTCCATTTCGCTAACTTCACTATTTCATCCACTTCCTTTGTGTTATGTGCTTGTGAAACATAGCCTCCTATCATGAAGTCCAGAGTTCTCATGGGTTTTGCTATATTTTCTAGATAAGAAGGTAATTCATACAAGTAATCCAGACTTATTTCATTACTCATGACGTCTTTTACGATTGAAGTCGTGGCCGTTGGAGCTATGAGGCATCCTTGCCGTACCATGTGTTGGGGGTCTAAGTGCGCATATCGTCTTGCTATGTAGAGGAGAATCCATAGCATAAGTCCCTTCATCGCCACCTACCGACCAAAAAATCTATTAATTTCCTAATATGGTCATGCTATGGTCGATGATAGTGATGATGTGCGTTACGGTTGATTGTTATTTCATTTACAGAAGGAGTTTAAATCGATATTTGATTCTCGTAAATGATGTACTGTAGATTTTATTGGAACAGTTGGACTTATGTTTGATTGTTTGGTATATGACCTTAATTTATTTTTGTAATTATTGTTGTTTTCTTGATTGGTTTCATGAGTTAGGTTCGCTTGCTCGGTTGTATCCGATGCTGAATAATTATTGGATAGTTCCCTTGAAACTCGTTTTAAATGGTCAGTATGAACTTGTTTCTCTTCGCCACTAGACAGTGACTTAATTAAAACTTTGTTTGCTTTTTATGTTAATTACTCTGTATGGGCTCTCAAATTTTGGGGATAATTTATCGTCTCTCGTATGAATGATACCGTAAACAATGTCTCCTAAGCTGATAGGTGAATCTCTTGCCTTCTTGTTAAATGCCTCCGTCATTTCTTCCTTGGACATCGTTAATTGTTTTTTGACTCTTTTGTGCATGTCCTGGAATTCACGTAAACGGAGTTTAGAGTAATCATCGTAATTGTATTTGGGCAGACTGTCACCTTCTAGGAGCTCATATGGTAGTTTTTTATCTGTCCCATATATAATGAAATGTGGTGTGTCACCTATGGATTTATTTATAGATCCAGTAATTGAGGCTCCTACTCTGGGAATCCAATCATCCCAGCTAGCATAATTTTCAGTGAGAATGTGTCGTAGCACATCTAATACTTTTTGTTTTGTCTCTCTACTAACTCATTAGATGCTGGGTGATAGGCTAAAACGTTAACCTTTTTGATGTTGTATTGTTTACATATTTCTTGTAAGATATCAGAATTAAATTCTCCTCCATTATCACTTATTAGTACCTTTGGGGTAGTAAAGCGACATATTACATTATCTGTTATTGCCTTTGCTACTGTCTCTGTTGTTTTATCTTTAATTGGAGCTAAAATGACATAACGGGAAAAATGATCCGTTGCTGCAAATAGGTATTGGTTATTATTGTATGATAATGGCATCTTGTGTAAATCAACAGCGACAACGTCCCATGGTTGATGTGGTACAGGGTAATTACCCAGCGGTGCAGGTGTGATTGGGTATCCTTTGTGTTTTGCACATGATTCGCATCTGTCTATATGATTGTTTATATCTTTTCGTAATGAAGGCCAGTTATATAACAGCTGGGCTTGTTTGAATGTCTTATCCTTTCCAGGATGTCCTGCATGTGGGCTATCGTGTATCGTTCGTAATACCTGGGGTATCATGTCATTAGGTGCTACCAATTGGTTAGTATTTCTTTGGCGTTTTCGTTGCTTCGGGTTGATCTTGTATAAAGTATTATTGACCATTGTGAATTGTTCGAGTGGTACATGCAGTTTGGGTAATTGTATGTCATCTCCACTTTCTAACTTGCATATAGCTTTAGACCATATTGGGTCAAGTCTTTGTGCTTTTGTGATATCATCGTGGTTTGGGATATTTCCTTTTAGATCTAATGCCGCGACCTGAATTGTGTTCGGATTCCTAGATAATGCGTCGGCTACTATGTTCATTTTGCCTTGTATATAATGAATATGTACATTGTAGTTTTCGACTGTACATTTCCATCTTGCTCTCCTCCCAGAGAGGAGTTTTTCTTTAAACATACCCGCTAGTGGTTTATGGTCGGTGAATAAGTGTATTTCGTAACCATATACCAAATCTCGAAACTTTTGTAATGCAAAAACCACTGCAAGTGCCTCTAAGTCTGTAGTGTAATAATTTTTCTCTGCACCTTTTGTTTGTCTGCTGGCAAATGCAATTGGTTGATTCTTTCCTCTTTTATCTTCCTGCATCAGTACAGCCCCTAATCCTTTAACAGAAGAGTCTGTACAGATAATAAATGATTTTGTGAAATCCGGATATGCCAGACAAGGTGCATTTGTTAGTTTAATTTTTAGATTGTTAAATGCTTGTTTTTGTTCTTCTTCCCATTGGAATATAGCATCTTTTTTGAGTAGTTGGAATAGAGGAAAGGCTATATGAGAGAATTATGGTACGAATGACCTATAGTACCCAGCTAGACCTAAAAATTGTCTAACTTCGTCAGTCGTAGTGGGTTCAGGAAAATCTCTCACTGCCTGTATTTTGTCATCAGTGGTGTGAATACCATTAGAACTTAATTTGTGGCCTAAGATATTTATTTCCTTAAAGCAAAATTTGCATTTAGAAAGCTTAATTTTTAAACCAGCATCACTAAGCCTTTGTAAGAGTAAGTCTAATTTCTTGAGATGTTCTGTAATATTTTTCGTTGCGATTCTAATATCGTCAAGATGAACAAATATTCCTTGTCCTAAAATTCCGGACAATAGGTAATTCATAAGACGCTGCAATGTGCCTGGGGCTGTCCTCAGTCCCATCAGCATCCTTGTATATTGGTAGTGTCCTCTATTTGTGGAAAAAACAGTGTATTTACGTGACTCCTGTTCAACCGGTATTTGGTAATAACCATTTAGTAGATCGATTGTGGAAAATACATTATTTTCTGGTCCAATATTCTGTAGAACGTCGCTTAGCAATGGCATGGGAAATCGGTCTGGGATTGTGTGATTGTTTAGTTTACGGTAATCTACTACCGCACGCATTTCTCCATTTCGTTTGGGCACGAAGAATAATGGGGCATTCCACGGGGAGACTGAAGGTTCAATAATTCCAAGTTTTAACATTTCATCGACATACTGATTTGCAAGTGTACGTTGAGATTGTGGGATGCGGTAGGCTGGTACGAAAACTGATGGTGTTTCTGAGTGCACATTAATCTTGTGATTAATCAAGTTAGTACACCCTAATTGTCCTCCGGATAATGCTACGGTGTCCCTGTGTGTTTCCAGCAGGGTTAACATATCATTTTCTTCATCAAATTCACCTGAGTGAATTAAATTCTCTTTTATGCTTTCTCTATCCGTAGATTTGATCTCATTGTAACTCCAGCTATAACTATTTCTTTCACAGGGGCGGGCCATTTTTCAATATTAACTATGCAAGTCCTCTTTTTCAACTGTACTTTCCCATTCATGTGATTTTTTTTTATGCGAGGAAGAAGGAACCAAAGGCCATGAGCCCGCAATAACAGTTCCCTCCAAGAGAAAAACAAAATACAAGAGAGAGCCAAATTCAAGATCCGTTCATTTTGAGATGCCTGGACACACTGCGTTTGGAAGACTGGAGATCATAGGCAGCAGGAAATACAGACAGAGGGAGACAGTTCCAGAGTTGACCTGTTGCATAAATGAAGGACTGGGAGTAACGGTTAACTCTTGCATTAGAGAGTTGGACAGAAAAGGGATGAGAGTTTGCTGCTGGACGGGTGCTATGAGCCCGTTGTAGAGGTGGAGGAATGCATGCAGACAGTTCAGAGGAGCAGTGACCATTAAAGTAGCGATAGAAAAGAGATAAAGATGCAACAGTGCGGCGAAGAGACAGAGGTTGAAGGGAGTCAGTAAGAGGAGGAGAGTTAATGAGACGAAAAGCCTTTGACTCCACCCTATTGAGAAGAGCTGTATGTGGGGAGCCTCCCCACACATGAGAGTTGTACTCCACACAGGGGGGGATAAAACCCCTGTATAGAGTCAACAATTGTGCAGGGGTAAAGAAAGAAAGGAGTCAGCATAGCACACCCAATCTCTTGGAAACAGATTTTACAAGAGATGTAATATGATCTTTCCAAGATAAGTCCCGAGTAAATGAAACCCCAAGCATGTTCAAGGATGATGCAGGATTAAGCTGAATATTATTAAACATTAGTGGGTATACCTGTGGAAGATTTTGACGGGTTGATAGGTGTAAGAACTGAGTCATAGATGCATTAAAAACAACAAGATTATTTTTACCCCAGTCAGAGATACGAGCCAAGTCAGACATTAGGTGTGCCATAGCCTCATCCCTTGTTTGTTGAAGTAACTGTTGAGATGGGCGTTGTGGGAACCGAATGGAAAGGTGAAGGGTGGAGTCATCAGCGTATGAGTGGATAGGGTTAGATGTACAGGTTAGAAGGTCATTGATGAATAAAAGGAAGAGAGTTGGTGATAGGACAGAGCCCTGAGGAACACCACTGTTGATAGATCTAGGAGAAGAACGATGGCCGTCTACAACAGCGGCTATAGAACGACCAGAAAGGAAGCTAGCGATGAAGGCTCAAATAGAAGGATAGAAACTGTAAGAGGGGAGTTTGGAAATTAAAGATTACGAAGTGGGAAGTGTCAACAACGCTACGTAGACAGAGAAGCTGCCAGGAAAAAGGGAGGCATGGGAACTCTGTCCCCAGGCAATGTGGAGGATGCCAGTGATGACGATGAACCACTCCAAGTTTTTTGAACAATAATTCCTGTTTGTTTTGGGTAAGTTTAATAACTGTATATTAAATGTTGGGATTTTTTTTGTATATCGGGATTTTTCAGAGGACAGTCTTGGGATTTTTCAATTTTTTGAGTGGCATCACTGCGGCACAACCACAGACAGTAACTGACCAAATTTAGCTTAATTATGTTAAAATTAGCATATTTTTCCGGAAAATCATTGGTTTAGCATAAAATTTAGCATACTGTCAAATCTGGCATAAGTTTGGCATAATCTAAATTTGGAATTATTTTGTTATATTTTACATTATACATCAAAGTAAGCACTAAGGTTAGCATGTATTACACTCCCATCTTTTTCAATATACGGTATACTGCAACACTTGATCAGGGTAGCCAAATCAGCAGAAAAGTCGCTACATCTAGATATTTCAGTCCTTACATTGCTGCAAAATTTATTACGTAGCGGCTGGCGGAATTTTCTGGGGGAATAATTTTTCACTCCTAACCCCGAATTTTCTAAAGTGACAGAAACCAATAGGCCTCACAAAGGACAGATATTTGTTTTATATGAACATCATGAAAGGAAAGTGTGAAACAATCCTTACTTCCTCTTATTTTATACCTTTCGGTTTATTAGCGAATTTAGAACAGGAAATCACAGGCGATGGCGGATGGGCATGTACAGATTTACAGGCTTATAATGATATGGGTTTATACAGTTAACAACATAGTAAAACCATATCAATCTTTAAAAATAATTGAAATCGAACGTAATAAGAATAACGAAAAATTTAGCATAATTTAAGCCAATCTAGCATAATTTCGCTCGCTATCTAGCATATTCCTGCCTTAGAAATCTGGTCACCCTGCAGACAGAATAGCACTGTAGCTGCAGACGTGAGGGGTTGCGGACGGGGACAGTAGGTGTTCTGGTTAGCTACAGTATAGCCCATCAGTTAGTCGTCACTCTCAGGTAAATCAAATGTTTGTTATGTTGCTGATATACATTTTCTTTTACCGTCATCAAGAATACTATAATATGATTTATTCACTTTTCGTATATATATATTTATATTTTCGATTTACGACTCTCGTCTCCCTCTCATGTTTCCATTTTTCTCAACGTAAAAGAGACAAACAGTTGTAACAAACGTTTCCTTCAGACACCACCTCCATAAATTACATTTCTTTGAAATGTAAGGAATCCCAACAGTATGTGTATTCCACTTTCATTCACAGTATAATTCATTTTGATTCATAATAGTAAATATTTCACCCGACTTTCAAACTGAAACGAATTTCCTCAAATATAAGAACAATATATTTGACTGCATGAATTATGCATTTGTAATGTATCGTTATATGTTACTCCAAGGTTTTCCACTCAATATTCATAATTTTTTTAATTATAAAAACGCCATCACTTGATTACATAATTTGGCTACTATTAACGCGACAAGTGTCAAAACCCGTCTTTTCCCTCTCGTATATTGATTCAGCTTATACATGCAAGCAATATCTCTAAATTCTTGTGAAATTGACAATTACACAACGCGTCTCTTATAAACGTGATCACGCCTGCAAGGGTTCCTTAATCATTACTAGGTTTTCTCACCATGATGTTGTGTTATCTTGTTTTTGTTTTTTCTTGGAACAATCTTAAGGGCTTCTGGCCTTTGGCTCTTTCTTTCTTACGTAAAATAAAATCTGCGGACACGTACTACTTCCCCAGTTACTTTACTCCAAATACTTTTATTTGGACGCAGTATCTTTATTCCTTTATCATCTCGCTTCAAATTTGACACAATTCTTCGGCCAGTACTTCCAGACACATTTTTTTTTCCCCTTTTTTATTTACACTTGTAAAAAGGATATGAAATCAAACATCAAACCATATTAACAATTTTGGAATGCTATAGTCTTGTATGATTATTAGTCATCATGACAGTTTCACAAAAGTATGTAACTATACTGTGGCTTTCAAGAAATCATCTTGTACTTCCTTGTAATGCTGGCATTATTTTTATTTCAAAAGTGTTTCACACACTTACCTGTATCTTTCGCCGATACTCTTTTTCTAACCAAATTTCACGTTTAGCATATATATATATATATATATATACACACACACACACACACACACACACCTTGTTCCTTTTTCTTACAACTCAATGGTCATCGCTGAAAATGCATATCATGATATTCCCACAGTTTATGTTAGACTACATAACGGGATATATTTAATACGAGTACTGTCAAAGCTTTACTGTCTCAGTTTACCTTAGATGTTCTGATGTAACAAAGTCATTTTGAACATAGAATAGGCTTAGACTGAAAATATTGGAAGGTTTGCCACAAACATCAAAAACAGGACTGAAGACACGTACTGTGTTGTACATCAACAATAGCGATCATCATCATCATCCGGACTTCCTTTCCCCATCAAGGGCAATTTTAGAACTGTACAGTATTTGTTCATATTTTTTACTAACACGGTTATTCTGCTTTGCCTTAAAAAAAAAAAAAAAAAAAAAAAAAAAAAAAAAAAGCATACTGGCGTTGCCTGAACAACCTTTGGTTAATTTTCAGTGCATTGTTTGTATTTGATGATGCTTGGAGCTCCCGTCATCCACTCCCACGATGTAAGGCTACCCATAGTTGACTCGATGCTGATTGGCTAGCCAAATGATATCCTTTAAGCCGCCAGGAATTCATTTACTGCGCTGGGTGGTAACCTTATGACCAAACCACGTATGTTCCCTTCCTGACAAGAAAGTGGGTTGTGGAGGTTTTGTTCTTCGCGCTCCATAAAATTAGCTAACTAAAAATACAAGGAATCCTTGAACCAGTACGGACCTGCAGTTGGTGACAAAAGACAAAGGACATGATAAGGATAGCAACTGGGCATGTGAGAGGTGCGGATGATGAGCTGATTGTTCAGGTGTCTGAGGGTGCAAAAGTTGATGTATGTGGACTGATTGAGACAAAATGATGAGGTGTGTGTGTGAGAGTGGAAGTATGGGTTGGGTACATTTCCCAGGGCAGATGTGGGTAACAGGGCAAAGAACGGCGATTGTATTGCTAGCCTATATGCAAGATGTCGATGGAAAATAGAAGGCAGTAGGGATCAGTTGGATCTTGGATTGTATGGGTAAGATTTAAACTGCAATTACCGTCAATGGCAATTTTTGTGTGTATTTGGACCAATGGAGGATCAAACAATCTGACTAAAAGATGAGTTTCGGGCAAAAGTGAAAGCCTGCGTGAGAAAGTTTGAAAGAGGCGAGAGACTGTTTTTGACTGCAGATATGAATGGAAAATTGGGAAATGGTTGTTGGCGAATGGGGTGTACCTGCTTAAGTGGATGCTAAAAGTTGTGCTCTGGCGGTAATTTGTGTGGAAAAACACATGACAATAACCAAAACTTGTTTATGTACAAATTTACACGCCGTTATACATGGCGAGTGATAAGGAGGGTAGGTAGTGAGTTCGATGAGCAGAAGGCAATGAATGATTTTCGTGTGTGTGGATGAGAGAATGAGAAAATACGTGATGGACACAGAAGTGTACTGTATACAGAGGCAGCTGAACATTTTTCATGTCGCACCCCGCCTTGCTTTGGTCTACTGTATATGTACACGCCGTCCAACCTGCCCTTGCATTCCTGCCATCAGCGGATTGTAAAAAAATTATTCCTGAATTACTGTTATTATTAATGCAGCCTTTTCAGATGGATGTTACCTAACTGAATACAGGCTAAATTAATCCTACTCCTGCAGTCCACTATCCCATTTTGGGGGAGATAGGTGACAGTTGAACGTTCACACAATCAGGCACTGGAGCTGCCAGGGTTGGTGCCACCACGTGAAGGCATCCCTCTCCTGCACATGCCTTGTTCAAAAAGGAAAAATAATAATTCTGTTATGCTTTGAATTAATTTATAACCAAAAGAAATGCACATAACCAAATCAGAGGTACACAGCACATTGATTTTTTTTTTTTCTGATATTTTGCTGCTGAATGCGAGGCACATGTTAGAAAGGACGATACAGATTACCACAACATTCTCTCTCTCTCTCTCTCTCTCTCTCTCTCTCTCTCTCTCTCTCTCACTCCGTTTCGAAAGAGCAAAATAGAAAAGATGTACTCACAGAGACGCTTGTCTGTGGACGTCATTGGATCATAATCAAATGATTATGACACCCAGCACAAGTGATCATAAACTCCTCGAATTATAACACTGTGATTTTGTAGATTTCCGGATTTAGGTTTCACCGATTCAGTTAGATTAGGTTAGGTTAGGTTAAGATTGAACCGGAATTAGGCTTGCTTGTGAGTCCACATTTCAAAATATAACACTATCACCATACATTTCGAAAAATTTAATCCATGAAATCTAAATCCGATAATCCTTAAAATCACAAAGCTGCTCGAATTAGTCCATCATATGTTAATAAATACTGCCTCATGGTCATAAACAACACCCAATTCACCACCTCATGGTAATTAACAGTGCCACATAGTAATTAATATCAGCATATAGTCAGACACACCTCCACACGATGGTCCTAAACAGAACAATATGGTCATAGTCATAAAGACTGCCTGTGGAAGATTTTTCCCCACTGAGAGGTCCTGTTTGTGAATGGTAATTGCGCACATCTTACGTGTTAGAAAAAAGACACCCGGAAACACCACGACACCCCCAGGAGGTGACAACGGAAGGGAAGACAAGAGCTAGTGGGACGTCCATGCAATATGGGTGCAAGTCCCAGGTAACCGCATGCCCTTACTCTCCGGAATGCACCCGGCGTGAACACCTCAGCCCAGGCACAATCCCCTTCCATTAACCCAGCCTGCATCAGGACTGGATGTGGAGCTGAAATATTCGCTCCAGGCAGCAACCCAGAGACGGCCTTTAGCCGCTCAACCCCAGAGATGGCCTCTAGCTGCTCTAATAAAGTGAAAACCTGCAGCCACACCCTTGAGATGGCCTGTAGCTGCTCTAATAAAGCGACGACCTACAGCCGCACCCTAATAAAGCGACAGCCTGTAGCCGCACTCTTGAGACGGCCTCTAGCCATTCCCTGTGCTGCCCACACCCCCTTCAGAACTCGTGACGGCCTGCTGCCGCACATGGGGAGAGAAGGGCACATCCCCTTTCCTTCTGCAGTAGCCTCAGAGGGCATGACATAGGTGACGGCCTGTAACCGCGCCTGTAGACAGGAGACGGCCTGTAGCCACTCCTCGCTTACACATTGTCCTTCATATGGGACTCCAGTGACGGCCTGTAGCCATGCCCGTAGGAAGGTGACGGCCTGTTGCTGCGTTTCGTCTGTGGTCCAGTCAGGACATCAGGCCCCGGCAACGGCCTGTAGTCATACCAACAGGGAAGGGATTGCCTGTAGCTGGCCTCCTGTTGCCCAAGGGACCTTGGCGACAGCCTGTAGCTGCACTAGGGAGAGGAGCCAGAAAAGCCCCTTGCCCCCTGTGACTTCGCAACGTGAGCGTGACCTATGCTCACCTCCATCCACCTGTGGTGAAGCAGGTCGTTCCCCCCTCCACCCAGACTGAGGCAGCCCCCAGAAGGAGAACTCCCCACTGGAGGACTGGTGGTGAGGCCCAGTGTTGTCCCCGGGTCTATACTCCATACAACCGGTGCCAGAGGAAGACCCGCACCTGACAGACTCCTTTCCGAGGCGACGCTGCAGGAAGGGAACCACAGTCACCGGGACCCTGATGGTGCCGCTTGTACCCCAGGCGAGAATTCCCCAGTCTCTGGCTGAAGTGACGCTGTTCCCCCACCAGGCACATACGAGAACACCTGGAGAGACTGTTTAGCCCTAGCCCTGTGGGCCAGACCCCTGTCCCCAGCCCCGAGAGTAAGCTGGCCCTTCACAACGCCCGACCGCAGCCCTCAGCGAGAGATGACGCCCCTGCAAGTGGTCCCATGGCCGCTAGATGAGAGGGATCCAGGAGGGATTCTGATGACACCAGGCCAGCACCTGTGAGTCCCCCTTCCCCCCTCCCCCCTTGCCCATCGACAAGTGATTGTGTAACAAAGTGAAACTAAAGTGAAAGACGGTGCCTAAGTGAGAACCCCATTCAGTGGAAAGTGAATACCAATACCTAACCCTCCCGTCTGTGATTGTATTCAGTGCATAGTGAACATCAATCCCTAGCTTTCTCCCAGTGACCATACTCAGTATAAAGTGAAACCCAAGAACAGAACACGAGTATAGAAACTGTGAATTACTAACTTTCCCCCAGAATAATAAGACACAAGTATAGAGACTGTGCACTGTGTAACCTATACCTAACTCCCACCCAGAATACAAAGGCACGAGTCTAGAGACAGTGAACTGTTGCCACACCCATTCACCCTGAAATCAGTACAGTGTCTGTCCTATATCCTGCGTGATACACTTAACCTGTTCAGCAGCCTGTGAAATGATTTGGCATAAATATTGTGAGATTGTCTGCCTGTTCCTGTATCTGAGAACTTGTGAATATACGTGTAGGTTGTTGCCCAGAGTTTTTATGCCCTGTTCCTCTTGTGATTGTGGTCTAGCTTCAGTCTAGAAAAGAACCCAACTGCAAGTTAGGCGTTTCTAGGACGGGAAGCCGATTTAAAATCACCTCGCATAACACATGTAACTGTCATAGGTTAGATGAAGAGAATTTAACTCCAAAATGATGGTCCTAAGTGCCTTTCTATCCCTAGAACTGGCTGTTTTGTGGTTATTGATCCATTATAAATACTGTATCAAAATGCTACTGAATATGACGTCATACAGTTGTATTATAAATGCAATGTATGTAATTTGTATAAAATGGATGAAATAATGATTACTAAGTATGAAAGCGAAAACCCATGCATTAAAAATAACGAGTTACCATAGCAGATGTGGAACTTTCCAGTATGAAAATGGGAAGAGGTCCAGTAACATTGATACTGAAAGTGGTAGTAGCTTCCCTATAAAACTAAAAATTCATGACGCTATATGTTGTTAATTTCAAGAAACAATAAATTGTAGTTCTGAATCAGTAAATTATTAAAGTAATAAGTGGCAACTCTGACAATTCAGGTCTCGGATTCACAAACCATTGCAGACTCCTGGTGCTTCCCTTACTGGCTGCACCGCACCCTTTTGGTGTTACACTGGTATGTACAAACTGTTTCGGCCACCATTTTGTGCTCCAGACCATTCTTACAGGATCGTGATTCGGAAATAGAAGCACATAATATCAATTGCATGACCCCCGACCAAAACAATGGTGAGTTACCTGCGATGTGGAATTTAATTACCTACAGTATGTATGCATGTATGTACGTACTTATGGACCCGAGTACATAGTTACATATGCATCTACGTACCTAGTTAGGTACACACCCACGTATGTAATCACATACGCATCTTTATGTATGAAATATGTACATGCTTACGCATGCTCCCATGTACGTATGTATGCACCATGTATGTACTTATGTCCACACATATGAACTTAAATAGGTACGCACATATGTACGTACTTATGTACGCATCTTTACGTATGAACGTATGTACACTGGCGGTCAAAAGTTCTGTTCTGATCCCAGGCACAACATCCAGCAATGAAAGAGATAACGGAAACGGAAGGGAGAAATACGATTTATGACAGTGGCAGCAGCCGGTAACCACATCTGCTTATGACGTGTTATTTTATGGACAGATGATGCCATTATACAGTTTATAGAAATGTTTTGATTTTTGTATAAAATAAATCATTGATGAGTGAGCTGCATGATCTGGCAACACAAGACAAAAGCAGTTTTAAGGCGAGTGAGCACCCACTGGATCAGTCTATGATAAGGAAATCTCTTATATCATTTGGTTAACATTGCAGTTAAAGATTATGTATCAACGAAATGATCTATGATAATAATGGAATACACCCGTCCGTATGTTTACTTATACTGCGGTATTCCAGATATATGATTTGTTGTCACGTGTCCGTTTTAACCCTCCCCCTCCCGTCGACGTATGGGTACATTGCAACGATTTGCATTTGCTAGTCCTGGCGACGTACCGGTATGTCATGCAATTGCAAGGTCCCTAATTTGCACAATTTTTAATTTTCGCGCGTGATTTTTCGTATTTATACATGGGACACCTTCCTCTATTCCTCTACAAGATGCCAAGCAGGGACAATGCCTTACACCGCATAACCTCCCCCCTCCCCTCTCACGCCATTGTCTCGGAAATTCACCTGTTATCAGTGACCTGGCCAATAATGACATTCAGGGCCAGAGTGATTCCCCAATCGATGACAATGTGGAGGACAAGGTTTACATAGCATTATAGGAAGAAACAGTCAGAAATGATGATCAGGTAATGTGGGAAAAAAAGGTAATGAATGGTGATTAGTTAGTGAGTGAAACAATGCTTATAATGCCTATATTACTGCTTGAAAACCAATATACTCTCATACTACATATAAATTCGTACCAAGTAAATAAATAAATACCGTTTATGAGTGGATAAAATAGTTACCCTCCCATAGAACTCGTTTTCTTTGGTGCCAGCATGTTAGAAAACCCAGTCAGGTAAGGAGGAACTCCTACCTGGATTGAGTTTTTTAAACCTCAGGTGAGCGATTTCTCTATGAATTTTCGATGTTTCTCACCAAAGGCGGAGGTTTTAGCCAAAAATTTTTCTTTTGAAAATACCTCGGGACTGGGAGATGTCGGAGGTGCGGAAAACCTCGGGACGTGACAGGTTAAACAGTGATTAGCAACCCAATCATTAACCTTTCTAGACACAACAAACTTGTAAATACATCACGGGTGGCAGGTGCACCAACTGCCAGACCCAGGCTACACTCTTAAACTGTACCAAGTTTATATGTTGCCAATAGTTCGTGCTTATGTGTGGACAGAAACTCACAAAAGAAGTGGTACCTCGCTAACCAAACCGTTTTGTGATTCGTGTGGTAACACTGTAACCTTTACAACTTCACTGATTTGAGTTGGGCTTTCAGATACTATGCCTGAATGAACCCCGACTGGAATTTAGTTTCACTTCCTGGTGAACTAATGTAGCTATGCCGTATGTGAAAATGCTCTTGATAATATTGCTTTGTATAATTAACTGCATCATAGTGCAAGCAGCAAATCCTTTGACCATAGTAGATAATCAAATGTTGAAACTTTCATTTTGTCATAACTATAATTCACATTAAAACATGATGTGTGGATGCACAAAAATAGTTACGATGTCGTGTCTCCTAATGATTTCTAACTATTCCCCACACATTTCAGAGCATTCCGTTGAAGTGATTGTTATAACTTTCACCGCGTAGCCTAACCTGTGTCGTTACGTATACAGATTTAATGTCACATTACTGACCGAGTTGCTGCGTCAGCACAAGTCCCGGAAAAAACAATAATTAATCTCGTAGTGGCCCGCACATTATAAAGACCTTGATGCTAAAAAAAAAAAAAAAAAAAAAAATGCCGTTCATATGAGGCTGCTTAATTTCAAAGGCGGCATGTCTTCATGATGTGTAATTTCGAGGTAGGCAACAACATCATAGTGAAATATGGACACCTCTTCGACATTATTATGGTCTCATTGTTTTGACGGGGGCACGGTGGCTCAATGGTGGATCATTAAACTCGTAATCAGGGGACTGCGAGTTTGAGCCTCGCCCAGGACTGCCGTGCTGGGAGTGGTAGCGCGTTCCTGTAATCTAGAGGGGCTATATGATCCAATACAGGGTCTAGCTCGGGGGAACGCCATTTCTCATTGTTTTGACGAGGTTTGTCAAATAACTGTGATCTCGTTGACCTTATCAGCAGAAACATTTTCTTTGATGCATAGTATACAACTGATTTTATGATATATTGATAAAATATTTTAACGTCGGAATGATGCTCTTATAACAACTGTTATAACTAAAACAGCAAGTTACTGCTAAAGCAAAGATGAAAGTTGTACAGTACTTCTATTGGGCTAAGAGTTCCATGTCACTTCTGTAGAAATACTGCGTTACGTGCCTCATTACATTATCGTAGAATATTAATTTGTGCATTATTGTTCGTTTATTGATTTTTTTTTTTTACTACGTTTATGTTTAGGTATTTCGTGTTTTGCCAGAAAAATAATATGACAGTGAAAGGTGTAACTACATCAATATTACGTTTTTGTGCAATAAGTCTTAGATATTGCATCCTATGAATATCTTACACAAAATTTCATCATTTCACTGTTGGTGCCATGATGATCATGCTGTACAAGAAGAATTTTTACAGTAGCTAGGTTACGTATCACTGTCCAATTCGCATTCTAACGCAAATACTACCTTTATCATCTCAATCTTCGAATTTCATAGATTATACACGTCAGTAGGAAAAAATTATGAAAGTTTTATGGTGTTTTTGATACAGTTTTAGGTACTGATTCCGAAAATCCCATCCGTTTTTTCGTACCACGTCTGGTTTTATGATGAATGATGAACCTTCATGTTGAAACCATATACAGTATAACAATATTCATATACTGTATATTCCTGTTCTTAACAGTGATTATGCTTTTTTTGCAGCTGTTGTAGTTTAATGAATCAGTTGAAATGTCAAGGCAATGCAAAAATAGCCGCGATCGTTTTTGCAATGTCTGTGGTCCGTTCACCCCCAAATGACAGCGAATCAACATCACGTATGATATCAAGGTCTGTCATCTGTACTTTGGCTGTGCTCTTGCAGATCAAGACAAAATATGGGCACTGCATGTAATTTGTACAGCTTGTTCGAATGGACTGAGAAATTGGCTGAATAAGAGAAAAAGGGCAATGCCATTCACTGTTCCTATGATATGGCGGGAGCCAAAAGATCATGCCATAGATTGTTAATTCTGCAAGGTCAGCATATCCGTGGTTTCTGTTGAGAACATGCACAAGATTGCTTACCCCAGTTTGGAATCCACTGTAAGACCAGTGCTGCACAACGATGAAGATCTTCCCATTCCATTACCACCAGAAGATGGTACGCCAGTAGCGACGATGAGGACGAAGATGTAGCCCAAACTGAGTCAGATGAAGCAGCTGAGGATTCAAGTTTTTAGCCGACAGTGAAGACAACCTTAACAATTCTCTCAAGGACAGTTGAATGACATAGTTCAAGATTTGAGACTACCGAAGGACAAGGCTGAACTTTTGGCATCTTGTTTGAAGGAAATATGTCTGCTCAAGAAAGATGTTCGAGTAACATACTTCAGAAAACGAAATGAATATCTTTCTTCATATTTTACTGTTGATGGACCACTATGTTTTTGCAACGACATTGATGGGCTGTTTCGCTGCCTTTTATAGGAGCATGATCCTTCTCAATGGCGTTTATTAATTGATTTGTCAAAGAAACGCTTGAAGGCGGTATTGCTGCACAATGGAAGTATGAAATCTTCTGTGCCTTGAGGACATTCATTGCACATGAAAGAGTGCTATGAAAACACTGGGGCCCTTTTAGATCCCATAGAATATGGAGAATACAAATGGAAGTTGTGTGGAGACTTGAAAGTGATCGGTTTGCTGATGGGACTGCAATCAGGCTTCACAAAACACTGTTGTTTCTTATGCCTCTGGGATAGCCGTGCAACTTTCAAGCACTACATGCAGTCGGCATGGCCACCTAGACAAACATACGAGCCAGGAACTTCGAACATCTCGAATGAACCCCTGGTTGCTCCCAGAGACATTCTTCTTTCTCCGTTTCATTTAAAGCTCGGCTCAGTGAAGCAGTTCGTGAAGTCACTGGGAAGAAGAAACACTTAATGATTCGGATATGTCACAAGCAAAGTTCCAGGCATCACAAGCTAAGCTGAAAGAAGGAATATTCATCGGCCCACAGATAAAGGAACTTCTGAGAGACCACATATTTCGCACCTACCTGGCTGATGTGGAACTGGCTGCCTGGACCTCATTCAAGTGGATGCGTGAAAATTTCCTGGGAAACAAGAGGTCACCGGATTATGAAGATGGTGTTGTGAGAGTTCTGAATTCATTTGCTGCTATGGAGTGTCACGTGTCACTGAAAGTTCATTTTCTTCATTCGCACCTTGAAGTTTTTGAGCAGAACCTGGGAGCCGTCTCTGCCGAACAGGGAGAACACTTCCATCAAGATATCAGTGCAATGGAGTATCGCTATCTAGGCTCCTGGAATGAAAGTATGCTCGCGGATTACTGCTGGATGCTGTACACGGACGAGCCTGGAAAGCAGCATCGAAGGAAGTCTGAAGCTCGACGATTTTGAGTAGTTTGACCTTTGCAAAAGTGCACTGAAATTCGCTCTCTTATACGTCTTGCAGGAGAGCTTCTTGCTCTGTCATTTCAGTTTGGATGAAATATGTGGACTTATTTGGAGGCACTGAATTTATACGAGGAATCGACATACTTCAAAAAACTTCGAAACCTCAAATATACCAAGAAAAACTTCGTTTTTATAAGTAAGCGTCTGCATCCAGTAAATTAAACCCAAATGATAAAAGGTAGTTTCCATAAAATTGTGATGTGCTATGCTAAAATGGACATGCACATATGTGATCATCGCCAAAAATAGGTCTAGAAATGTTATATTTTATACCTTATGAGAGAAAAAAGTGTGATTATGTAGACCTGTTATGCTTGCCCTTAAGGATATGGTGTAATTTTACTGTCTGGTAACTGTGGAGATAATGTCACTGAATTTGGAGGTTGCAGTCTTCGTCGTGGATTGTGATCGCAAATTTTGAAGCATAGGAACTAAGTTTGTCTGCCCAGATTCATATCCATATAAATAATTTCTCCTTCGTAGTCTACCACATATCTGTGAATAAGAGGATGTTTCAGTGCCAGAGTAAATGCTAGCTTGTCCACATCTCTACAACATACACATGGATGAAGAGGATGTGTCACTCTCAGTGCAAACGCTAGCCTGGCCACGTCTCTACCACATGTGTGTGGCTTGAGATGTGTCAGTGTCAGAGCAAACACTAGCCTGGACACACCTCTATTACATATGCGTGGTTGAAGGGACGTATCAGTGCTAAATCACATTCTAATCTGGCCATATCTCTGCCACGTATGCATAGATGAGGGAAAGTGATAGTGCCTGATTACTCCTTTACCTGGTCTCATCTCTGTCACATGCAAGTTCCAATGTCAAGTGCCAATTGGGATTGACATGGAGGTTTTCTAGGCGTATTACATGCTCCAAAATCAGATAATCTCATCATTATGGACGGTAGCACAATAATACAAAAGTCTAACAAAGCAACCTTCCATCATTACTGAGTCAGAATATTTTGGGAAAAATATGTACTGGTGCAGTAATTTTTCGTTATATTGTAAGTCGTTACCACATGTGCTACGATGCAATTGGTAGATGAGCAGTTATGTTCACCACTTATTTTAATGACGACCTGGAGTGTCAGTGCTTGTGGTTTATAATACAATAATAACTATACAGAGAACAGGTTATGGGCTCAACACCCAAAGACCACCATATACTAAGACAGTGGTTGCCCTAACCAACATCCAACATCAGTAGTTATTCTGGTAAGGAAGAAGGATGACTCAGTGAGGTGCTGTGTGGATTTCCGAGCCTTGAATGAGTCAACAGTGAAGGATGTGTATCCCTTGCCAAGCATTGCTGACATGCTGGATGCTCTGTCAGGTGCCAAGTGGTTCTCCATCCTAGACGTGAAAGCAGGTTATCACCAGGCGAAAGTTGCAGAAAATGAGGAGAAAACAGCCCATTCATTTGGGATGGGTTTATTGCAGTTCAAAGTGATGCCATTTGGCCTGTGTAATGCACTGGCTACTTTCGAGCACCTCATGGATAGAGTACTGGAAGGTCTGCACTGGCAGGATGTGTTTGTGTTTTGACAGACTTTCGACCAGGAGTGATACAGGAGCTGGGGCTGTTTTGCTGCAAGAGGATGATCAGGGTATTGAACACCCTGTATCTTATTACAGTAAAAAGTTCATTCCACCTCAAAAGAACTACTCAACTATTGAGAAAGAGCTTTTGGCCTTGATTTTGGGTTTACAGCATTTTTCATTTTATTTGTGTTCTGGTTTTGACCCCATAGTCATTTATACCGATCATAACCCACCGAAATTCCTTAGTAAGTTTAAAGATAAAAATCAGAGATGGACAAGATGGAGTCTACATTGACATACAACATGTCAAGGGGAAAGGAAATGTTATTGCAGATTGCTTATCTAGACTTTAGACGGATTGTTTTAGAGTAATAAGAAATTTCCTTTGTAAATTTCTTTTTCTTTGTGGGGAGGTGTTACATAGCCTATGATTTCATCATCCTTTGTATAATTCTAACGTACAGTATGCTGCATGTTTGATCACGATTCGCCTCGTGGCTTCCATAGTGACCAGGCTTGCATGTTCTACCTCACTCCCCCCTTCTCCCCTTTATAGTAGAGTAAGTCGTTCTTTCTGTTGTTCAGAGCATGAGTGTCAACTCTTCGTCCTCTGTGCCCTCATTTGCGCGTCCTTCTTACAAGTTGAATCAAGCTCTGCCGGCCCCTATATAATGAGCTCAGTCTCTGCATTAATTGCCTCTTAGATCTACTCCTCATTTTGTTCACATCTCTGTCCTCCCCTGTACAGTGTATTATTATTTTTGTGAGTGCTCAGGAAGTCTCCAACCATCTAGCTGCTGTATAATTTGAGTATAAGTGTTGTTACCGTTTTTCTTGTACTGTATGGCCTAAGGCGTTAATTCTTAGGCCTGGTAAGGTTTTTGTGATTCATGTAGAGTTTTTAATGTCAGCCATTATTAATAATATTTTGTATCTGTAATAATATATCTTGCTTTAACTGAGCATTATCCGGTTTTCTCATTTATCAGGGCTGACTGAGATAAATTTGCTCTTGCTAAATTCATGTTAATAGAGGCTATTGCAGTTAACCTGTTTTGCCATTACATTATCCTTATGAGTCCTGAATGTTTAGTTGTTAGTTTGAGCATTAAACTTTAACTTGTAATTTTACCTAAGTCTTTTGTTTTGAACCTGGAACTTTGCGGGACAGTAGTGATCTTAGTATTCTCACTTGAAGTGTTCATTATCTCTCTGTTCCGTAACTATATATATATATATATATATATATATATATATATATATATATATATATATATATAATATGTACACTTCATTCAGTGGGTTAACTTGGATGTTATCTTAACCCCCACTAAATACTGACTCCAAATTTGCAATTCTTGCATGCATTCTGTGCATTGCGAACAGCACTACTGCAAATACAATGCAGAAGATTATAAAGACATTAGGTGCTGGGCTATACACATAATATGGGTAGAACATACTCAAACTCAAATCTTGCCACGGCTTCATTGTTTCATTGATCAGTTGTATAGTTTCAAACTTAGGTGAAGTCAACTTAATACATGTGCTCATGTTTAAGTCCATATCAGGCAGTGGTTGGAAATGTTTGTGTGTATGATTGAGGATGACGTAGTGATTGATGGTGGATAAAGTGGAGATGGATGGTGTAAATACCGCACAGTAGTCTGGTGCTATGTATAATCCTGAGGCTGAAGTATGAGATGGTGGTATATCTGGACAGACTATGTAAACTGATGTGTTATGAGTGAAATAAAAAAACTGTGAGTGTCCGATGAGTTGATGGTGTACAAGCTTATCTGGAGCAAAAGTGAAGTTACAATGATGATGCATATTGTTATTTCTGATGATAGCCATTTCACAAGGGACTGTATCAGTAGGCTGAAACGTGAAAATGTACGCAGGACAAAGGTGAATAGCATGTAAGGATGTGCGGCACTTTCGTTCAATCGTTGATTCACTTGCGAAAGTGACAATGTTCCGTCTCTTGGAGACCATGATGAGTTCGGTGTCTGTGTTGATGTTGATGATGACCAAAGTGTTATTATTCTTAGAAGGGAAGGGGTGTATTTCGTATACTGTGAACAGGTCTTCAGTTATGAATGGTACGTGAACTACTACTGATGTTGGTGTTAGTGTTGCTTCTAAATATGGATAATATTGCATGAATTCCCTACTTCGGAACAAAGGTTTCAATTTATGTTTATGTATGCCTTGACTAATTATCTGACGTAGCTCATGAACTGGAAGTAAGTCAGTTGTAATCTTGCCATCACCAGCATTCGAAATTCCTTGCATAAGTGCCTTGTAACGAACTCTAGTGTCGTCTAATTGTTGTAGAATCGTGTCAATATGTTCTGTGATGATGGAGAAGTGTTGGAAAAGTGTTATGTTACCTTCCATTTCATTTATTTTATCTACACTTTCGAGAGCTATGTTTTCTGCCTTTTTCAGATTTTTCACAATTGTCTTCATTGCTGAGTTATGTCCTGTGATGAATTTATCTTGGTATATTAGTACCTGAGCTATTTTATTAAATTTGTTGTTTATTTCTTTAAGGTCTTCCTCTGTAGCCAATCCAAAGATGTTCCCAAGAACTGCGCCACCCAGGTCGAACAAACCGCGCTTTTGGCGAGTACGTGTGATGTTGTTCTTGTTGCTCAATACCTCCGTTCCATAAGATGGGATATCTTGGATCATGATGAGCATAGTTGACTTAGCCTGTTCTATTTTCCATTTCGCTAACTTCACTATTTCATCCACTTCCTTTGTGTTATGTGCTTGTGAAACATAGCCTCCTATCATGAAGTCCAGAGTTCTCATGGGTTTTGCTATATTTTCTAGATAAGAAGGTAATTCATACAAGTAATCCAGACTTATTTCATTACTCATGACGTCTTTTACGATTGAAGTCGTGGCCGTTGGAGCTATGAGGCATCCTTGCCGTACCATGTGTTGGGGGTCTAAGTGCGCATATCGTCTTGCTATGTAGAGGAGAATCCATAGCATAAGTCCCTTCATCGCCACCTACCGACCAAAAAATCTATTAATTTCCTAATATGGTCATGCTATGGTCGATGATAGTGATGATGTGCGTTACGGTTGATTGTTATTTCATTTACAGAAGGAGTTTAAATCGATATTTGATTCTCGTAAATGATGTACTGTAGATTTTATTGGAACAGTTGGACTTATGTTTGATTGTTTGGTATATGACCTTAATTTATTTTTGTAATTATTGTTGTTTTCTTGATTGGTTTCATGAGTTAGGTTCGCTTGCTCGGTTGTATCCGATGCTGAATAATTATTGGATAGTTCCCTTGAAACTCGTTTTAAATGGTCAGTATGAACTTGTTTCTCTTCGCCACTAGACAGTGACTTAATTAAAACTTTGTTTGCTTTTTATGTTAATTACTCTGTATGGGCTCTCAAATTTTGGGGATAATTTATCGTCTCTCGTATGAATGATACCGTAAACAATGTCTCCTAAGCTGATAGGTGAATCTCTTGCCTTCTTGTTAAATGCCTCCGTCATTTCTTCCTTGGACATCGTTAATTGTTTTTTGACTCTTTTGTGCATGTCCTGGAATTCACGTAAACGGAGTTTAGAGTAATCATCGTAATTGTATTTGGGCAGACTGTCACCTTCTAGGAGCTCATATGGTAGTTTTTTATCTGTCCCATATATAATGAAATGTGGTGTGTCACCTATGGATTTATTTATAGATCCAGTAATTGAGGCTCCTACTCTGGGAATCCAATCATCCCAGCTAGCATAATTTTCAGTGAGAATGTGTCGTAGCACATCTAATACTTTTTTGTTTTGTCTCTCTACTAACTCATTAGATGCTGGGTGATAGGCTAAAACGTTAACCTTTTTGATGTTGTATTGTTTACATATTTCTTGTAAGATATCAGAATTAAATTCTCCTCCATTATCACTTATTAGTACCTTTGGGGTAGTAAAGCGACATATTACATTATCTGTTATTGCCTTTGCTACTGTCTCTGTTGTTTTATCTTTAATTGGAGCTAAAATGACATAACGGGAAAAATGATCCGTTGCTACAAATAGGTATTGGTTATTATTGTATGATAATGGTATCTTGTGTAAATCAACAGCGACAACGTCCCATGGTTGATGTGGTACAGGGTAATTACCCAGCGGTGCAGGTGTGATTGGGTATCCTTTGTGTTTTGCACATGATTCGCATCTGTCTATATGATTGTTTATATCTTTTCGTAATGAAGGCCAGTTATATAACAGCTGGGCTTGTTTGAATGTCTTATCCTTTCCAGGATGTCCTGCATGTGGGCTATCGTGTATCGTTCGTAATACCTGGGGTATCATGTCATTAGGTGCTACCAATTGGTTAGTATTTCTTTGGCGTTTTCGTTGCTTCGGGTTGATCTTGTATAAAGTATTATTGACCATTGTGAATTGTTCGAGTGGTACATGCAGTTTGGGTAATTGTATGTCATCTCCACTTTCTAACTTGCATATAGCTTTAGACCATATTGGGTCAAGTCTTTGTGCTTTTGTGATATCATCGTGGTTTGGGATATTTCCTTTTAGATCTAATGCCGCGACCTGAATTGTGTTCGGATTCCTAGATAATGCGTCGGCTACTATGTTCATTTTGCCTTGTATATAATGAATATGTACATTGTAGTTTTCGACTGTACATTTCCATCTTGCTCTCCTCCCAGAGAGGAGTTTTTCTTTAAACATACCCGCTAGTGGTTTATGGTCGGTGAATAAGTGTATTTCGTAACCATATACCAAATCTCGAAACTTTTGTAATGCAAAAACCACTGCAAGTGCCTCTAAGTCTGTAGTGTAATAATTTTTCTCTGCACCTTTTGTTTGTCTGCTGGCAAATGCAATTGGTTGATTCTTTCCTCTTTTATCTTCCTGCATCAGTACAGCCCCTAATCCTTTAACAGAAGAGTCTGTACAGATAATAAATGATTTTGTGAAATCCGGATATGCCAGACAAGGTGCATTTGTTAGTTTAATTTTTAGATTGTTAAATGCTTGTTTTTGTTCTTCTTCCCATTGGAATATAGCATCTTTTTTGAGTAGTTGGAATAGAGGAAAGGCTATATGAGAGAATTATGGTACGAATGACCTATAGTACCCAGCTAGACCTAAAAATTGTCTAACTTCGTCAGTCGTAGTGGGTTCAGGAAAATCTCTCACTGCCTGTATTTTGTCATCAGTGGTGTGAATACCATTAGAACTTAATTTGTGGCCTAAGATATTTATTTCCTTAAAGCAAAATTTGCATTTAGAAAGCTTAATTTTTAAACCAGCATCACTAAGCCTTTGTAAGAGTAAGTCTAATTTCTTGAGATGTTCTGTAATATTTTTCGTTGCGATTCTAATATCGTCAAGATGAACAAATATTCCTTGTCCTAAAATTCCGGACAATAGGTAATTCATAAGACGCTGCAATGTGCCTGGGGCTGTCCTCAGTCCCATCAGCATCCTTGTATATTGGTAGTGTCCTCTATTTGTGGAAAAAACAGTGTATTTACGTGACTCCTGTTCAACCGGTATTTGGTAATAACCATTTAGTAGATCGATTGTGGAAAATACATTATTTTCTGGTCCAATATTCTGTAGAACGTCGCTTAGCAATGGCATGGGAAATCGGTCTGGGATTGTGTGATTGTTTAGTTTACGGTAATCTACTACCGCACGCATTTCTCCATTTCGTTTGGGCACGAAGAATAATGGGGCATTCCACGGGGAGACTGAAGGTTCAATAATTCCAAGTTTTAACATTTCATCGACATACTGATTTGCAAGTGTACGTTGAGATTGTGGGATGCGGTAGGCTGGTACGAAAACTGATGGTGTTTCTGAGTGCACATTAATCTTGTGATTAATCAAGTTAGTACACCCTAATTGTCCTCCGGATAATGCTACGGTGTCCCTGTGTGTTTCCATCAGGGTTAACATATCATTTTCTTCATCAAATTCACCTGAGTGAATTAAATTCTCTTTTATGCTTTCTCTATCCGTAGATTTGATCTCATTGTAACTGCAGCTATAACTATTTCCTTCACAGGGGCGGGCCATTTTTCAATATTAACTATGCAAGTCCCCTTTTTCAACTGCACTTCCCTATTCATGTGATTTTTTTTATGCGAGGAAGAAGGAACCAAAGGCCATGAGCCCGCAATAACAGTTCCCTCCAAGAGAAAAACAAAATACAAGAGAGAGCCAAATTCAAGATCCGTTCATTTTGAGATGCCTGGACACACTGCGTTTGGAAGACTGGAGATCATAGGCAGCAGGAAATACAGACAGAGGGAGACAGTTTCAGAGTTGACCTGTTGCATAAATGAAGGACTGGGAGTAACTGTTAACTCTTGCATTAGAGAGTTGGACAGAAAAGGGATGAGAGTTTGCTGCTGGACGGGTGCTATGAGCCCGTTGTAGAGGTGGAGGAATGCATGGAGACAGTTCAGAGGAGCAGTGACCATTAAAGTAGCGATAGAAAAGAGATAAAGATGCAACAGTGCGGCGAAGAGACAGAGGTTGAAGGGAGTCAGTAAGAGGAGGAGAGTTAATGAGACGAAAAGCCTTTGACTCCACCCTATTGAGAAGAGCTGTATGTGGGGAGCCTCCCCACACATGAGAGTTGTACTCCACACAGGGGGGGATAAAACCCCTGTATAGAGTCAACAATTGTGCAGGGGTAAAGAAAGAAAGGAGTCAGCATAGCACACCCAATCTCTTGGAAACAGATTTTACAAGAGATGTAATATGATCTTTCCAAGATAAGTCCCGAGTAAATGAAACCCCAAGCATGTTCAAGGATGATGCAGGATTAAGCTGAATATTATTAAACATTAGTGGGTATACCTGTGGAAGATTTTGACGGGTTGATAGGTGTAAGAACTGAGTCATAGATGCATTAAAAACAACAAGATTATTTTTACCCCAGTCAGAGATACGAGCCAAGTCAGACATTAGGTGTGCAATAGCCTCATCCCTTGTTTGTTGAAGTAACTGTTGAGATGGGCGTTGTGGGAACCGAATGGAAAGGTGAAGGGTGGAGTCATCAGCGTATGAGTGGATAGGGTTAGATGTACAGGTTAGAAGGTCATTGATGAATAAAAGGAAGAGAGTTGGTGATAGGACAGAGCCCTGAGGAACACCACTGTTGATAGATCTAGGAGAAGAACGATGGCCGTCTACAACAGCGGCTATAGAACGACCAGAAAGGAAGCTAGCGATGAAGGCTCAAATAGAAGGATAGAAACTGTAAGAGGGGAGTTTGGAAATTAAAGATTACGAAGTGGGAAGTGTCAACAACGCTACGTAGACAGAGAAGCTGCCAGGAAAAAGGGAGGCATGGGAACTCTGTCCCCAGGCAATGTGGAGGATGCCAGTGATGACGATGAACCACTCCTAGTTTTTTGAACAATAATTCCTGTTTGTTTTGGGTAAGTTTAATAACTGTATATTAAATGTTGGGATTTTTTTGTATATCGGGATTTTTCAGAGGACAGTCTTGGGATTTTTCAATTTTTTGAGTGGCATCACTGCGGCACAACCACAGACAGTAACTGACCAAACTTAGCTTAATTATGTTAAAATTAGCATATTTTTCCGGAAAATCATTGGTTTAGCATAAAATTTAGCATACTGTCAAATCTGGCATAAGTTTGGCATAATCTAAATTTGGAATTATTTTGTTATATTTTACATTATACATCAAAGTAAGCACTAAGGTTAGCATGTATTACACTCCCATCTTTTTCAATATACGGTATACTGCAACACTTGATCAGGGTAGCCAAATCAGCAGAAAAGTCGCTACATCTAGATATTTCAGTCCCTACATTGCTGCAAAATTTATTACGTAGCGGCTGGCGGAATTTTCTGGGGGAATAATTTTTCACTCCTAACCCCGAATTTTCTAAAGTGACAGAAACCAATAGGCCTCACAAAGGACAGATATTTGTTTTATATGAACATCATGAAAGGAAAGTGTGAAACAATCCTTACTTCCTCTTATTTTATACCTTTCGGTTTATTAGCGAATTTAGAACAGGAAATCACAGGCGATGGCGGATGGGCATGTACAGATTTACAGGCTTATAATGATATGGGTTTATACAGTTAACAACATAGTAAAACCATATCAATCTTTAAAAATAATTGAAATCGAACGTAATAAGAATAACGAAAAATTTAGCATAATTTAAGCCAATCTAGCATAATTTCGCTCGCTATCTAGCATATTCCTGCCTTAGAAATCTGGTCACCCTGCAGACAGAATAGCACTGTAGCTGCAGACGTGAGGGGTTGCGGACGGGGACAATAGGTGTTCTGGTTAGCTACAGAGTAGCCCATCAGTTAGTCGTCACTCTCAGGTAAATCAAATGTTTGTTATGTTGCTGGTATACATTTTCTTTTACCGTCATCAAGAATACTATAATATGATTTATTCACTTTTCGTATATATATATATTTATATTTTCGATTTACGACTCTCGTCTCCCTCTCATGTTTCCATTTTTCTCAACGTAAAAGAGACAAACAGTTGTAACAAACGTTTCCTTCAGACACCACCTCCATAAATTACATTTCTTTGAAATGTAAGGAATCCCAACAGTATGTGTATTCCACTTTCATTCACAGTATAATTCATTTTGATTCATAATAGTAAATATTTCACCCGACTTTCAAACTGAAACGAATTTCCTCAAATATAAGAACAATATATTTGACTGCATGAATTATGCATTTGTAATGTATCGTTATATGTTACTCCAAGGTTTTCCACTCAATATTCATAATTTTTTTAATTATAAAAACGCCATCACTTGATTACATAATTTGGCTAGTATTAAAGCGACAAGTGTCAAAACCCGTCTTTTCCCTCTCGTATATTGATTCAGCTTATACATGCAAGCAATATCTCTAAATTCTTGTGAAATTGACAATTACACAACGCATCTCTTATAAACGTGATCACGCCTGCAAGGGTTCCTTAATCATTACTAGGTTTTCTCACCATGATGTTGTGTTATCTTGTTTTTGTTTTTTCTTGGAACAATCTTAAGGGCTTCTGGCCTTTGGCTCTTTCTTTCTTACGTAAAATAAAATCTGCGGACACGTACTACTTCCCCAGTTACTTTACTCCAAATACTTTTTTTTTGGACGCAGTATCTTTATTCCTTTATCATCTCGCTTCAAATTTGACACAATTCTTCGGCCAGTACTTCCAGACACATTTTTTTTCCCCCTTTTTTATTTACACTTGTAAAAAGGATATGAAATCAAACATCAAACCATATTAACAATTTTGGAATGCTTGTATGATTATTAGTCATCATGACAGTTTCACAAAAGTATGTAACTATACTGTGGCTTTCAAGAAATCATCTTGTACTTCCTTGTAATGCTGGCATTATTTTTATTTCAAAAGTGTTTCACACACTTACCTGTATGTTTCGCCGATACTCTTTTTCTAACCAAATTTCACGTTTAGCATATATATATATATATATATATATATATATATATATATATATATATATACACACACACACACACACACACACCTTGTTCCTTTTTCTTACAACTCAATGGTCATCGCTGAAAATGCATATCATGATATTCCCACAGTTTATGTTAGACTACATAACGGGATATATTTAATACGAGTACTGTCAAAGCTTTACTGTCTCAGTTTACCTTAGATGTTCTGATGTAAGAAAGTCATTTTGAACATAGAATAGGCTTAGACTGAAAATATTGGAAGGTTTGCCACAAACATCAAAAACAGGACTGAAGACACGTACTGTGTTGTACATCAACAATAGCGATGATCATCATCATCCGGACTTCCTTTCCCACCCATGGGCAATTTTAGAACTGTACAGTATTTGTTCATATTTTTTACTAACACGGTTATTCTGCTTTGCCTTAAAAAAAAAAAAAAAAAAAAAGCATACTGGCGTTGCCTGAACAACCTTTGGTTAATTTTCAGTGCATTGTTTGTATTTGATGATGCTTGGAGCTCCCGTCATCCACTCCCGCGATGTAAGGCTACCCATAGTTGACTCGATGCTGATTGGCTAGCCAAATGATATCCTTTAAGCCGCCAGGAATTCATTTACTGCGCTGGGTGGTAACCTTATGACCAAACCACGTATGTTCCCTTCCTGACAAGAAAGTGGGTTGTGGAGGTTTTGTTCTTCGCGCTCCATAAAATTAGCTAACTAAAAATACAAGGAATCCTTGAACCAGTACGGACCTGCAGTTGGTGACAAAAGACAAAGGACATGATAAGGATAGCAACTGGGCATGTGAGAGGTGCGGATGATGAGCTGATTGTTCAGGTGTCTGAGGGTGCAATAGTTGATGTATGTGGACTGATTGAGACAAAATGATGAGGTGTGTGTGTTAGAGTGGAAGTATGGGTTGGGTACATTTCCCAGGGCAGATGTGGGTAACAGGGCAAAGAACGGCGATTGTATTGCTAGCCTATATGCAAGATGTCGATGGAAAATAGAAGGCAGTAGGGATCAGTTGGATCTTGGATTGTATGGGTAAGATTTAAACTGCAATTACCGTCAATGGCAATTTTTGTGTGTATTTGGACCAATGGAGGATCAAACAATCTGACTAAAAGATGAGTTTCGGGCAAAAGTGAAAGCCTGCGTGAGAAAGTTTGAAAGAGGCGAGAGACTGTTTTTGACTGCAGATATGAATGGAAAATTGGGAAATGGTTGTTGGCGAATGGGGTGTACCTGCATAAGTGGATGCTAAAAGTTGTGCTCTGGCGGTAATTTGTGTGGAAAAACACATGACAATAACCAAAACTTGTTTATGTACAAATTTACACGCCGTTATACATGGCGAGTGATAAGGAGGGTAGGTAGTGAGTTCGATGAGCAGAAGGCAATGAATGATTTCGTGTGTGTGGATGAGAGAATGAGAAAATACGTGATGGGCACAGAAGTGTACTGTATACAGAGGCAGCTGAACATTTTTCATGTCGCACCCCGCCTTGCTTTGGTCTACTGTATATGTACACGCCGTCCAACCTGCCCTTGCATTCCTGCCATCAGCGGATTGTAAAAAAATTATTCCTGAATTACTGTTATTATTAATGCAGCCTTTTCAGATGGATGTTACCTAACTGAATACAGGCTAAATTAATCCTACTCCTGCAGTCCACTATCCCATTTTGGGGGAGATAGGTGACAGTTGAACGTTCACACAATCAGGCACTGGAGCTGCCAGGGTTGGTGCCACCACGTGAAGGCATCCCTCTCCTGCACATGCCTTGTTCAAAAAGGAAAAATAATAATTCTGTTATGCTTTGAATTAATTTATAACCAAAAGAAATGCACATAACCAAATCAGAGGTACACAGCACATAGATTTTTTTTTTATTCTGATATTTTGCTGCTGAATGCGAGGCACATGTTAGAAAGGACGATACAGATTACCACAACATTCTCTCTCTCTCTCTCTCTCTCTCTCTCTCTCTCTCTCTCTCTCTCTCACTCCGTTTCGAAAGAGCAAAATAGAAAAGATGTACTCACAGAGACGCTTGTCTGTGGACGTCATTGGATCATAATCAAATGATTATGACACCCAGCACAAGTGATCATAAACTCCTCGAATTATAACACTGTGATTTTGTAGATTTCCGGATTTAGGTTTCACCGATTCAGTTAGATTAGGTTAGGTTAGGTTAAGATTGAACCGGAATTAGGCTTGCTTGTGAGTCCACATTTCAAAATATAACACTATCACCATACATTTCGAAAAATTTAATCCATGAAATCTAAATCCGATAATCCTTAAAATCACAAAGCTGCTCGAATTAGTCCATCATATGTTAATAAATACTGCCTCATGGTCATAAACAACACCCAATTCACCACCTCATGGTAATTAACAGTGCCACATAGTAATTAATATCAGCATATAGTCAGACACACCTCCACACGATGGTCCTAAACAGAACAATATGGTCATAGTCATAAAGACTGCCTGTGGAAGATTTTTCCCCACTGAGAGGTCCTGTTTGTGAATGGTAATTGCGCACATCTTACGTGTTAGAAAAAAGACACCCGGAAACACCATGACACCCCCAGGAGGTGACAACGGAAGGGAAGACAAGAGCTAGTGGGACGTCCATGCAATATGGGTGCAAGTCCCAGGTAACCGCATGCCCTTACTCTCTGGAATGCACCCGGCGTGAACACCTCAGCCCAAGCACAATCCCCTTCCATTAACCCAGCCTGCATCAGGACTGGATGTGGAGCTGAAATATTCGCTCCAGGCAGCAACTCAGAGACGGCCTTTAGCCGCTCAACCCCAGAGATGGCCTCTAGCTGCTCTAATAAAGTGAAAACCTGCAGCCACACCCTTGAGATGGCCTGTAGCTGCTCTAATAAAGCGACGACCTACAGCCGCACCCTAATAAAGCGACAGCCTGTAGCCACACTCTTGAGACGGCCTCTAGCCATTCCCTGTGCTGCCCACACCCCCTTCAGAACTCGTGACGGCCTGCTGCCGCACATGGGGAGAGAAGGGCACATCCCCTTTCCTTCTGCAGTAGCCTCAGAGGGCATGACATAGGTGACGGCCTGTAACCGCGCCTGTAGACAGGAGACGGCCTGTAGCCACTCCTCGCTTACACATTGTCCTTCATATGGGACTCCAGTGACGGCCTGTAGCCATGCCCGTAGGAAGGTGACGGCCTGTTGCTGCATTTCGTCTGTGGTCCAGTCAGGACATCAGGCCCCGGCAACGGCCTGTAGTCATACCAACAGGGAAGGGATTGCCTGTAGCTGGCCTCCTGTTGCCCAAGGGACCTTGGCGACAGCCTGTAGCTGCACTAGGGAGAGGAGCCAGAAAAGCCCCTTGCCCCCTGTGACTTCACAATGTGAGCGTGACCTATGCTCACCTCCATCCACCTGTGGTGAAGCAGGTCGTTCCCCCCTCCACCCAGACTGAGGCAGCCCCTAGAAGGAGAACTCCCCACTGGAGGACTGGTGGTGAGGCCCAGTGTTGTCCCCGGGTCTATACTCCATACAACCGGTGCCAGAGGAAGACCCGCACCTGACAGACTCCTTTCTGAGGCGACGCTGCAGGAAGGGAACCACAGTCACCGGGACCCTGATGGTGCCGCTTGTACCCGAGGCGAGAATTCCCCAGTCTCTGGCTGAAGTGATGCTGTTCCCCCACCAGGCACATACGAGAACACCTGGAGAGACTGTTTAGCCCTAGCCCTGTGGGCCAGACCCCTGTCCCCAGTCCCGTGAGTAAGCTGGCCCTTCACAACGCCCGACCGCAGCCCTCAGCGAGAGATGACGCCCCTGCAAGTGGTCCCATGGCCGCTAGATGAGAGGGATCCAGGAGGGATTCTGATGACACCAGGCCAGCACCTGTGAGTCCCCCTTCCACCCTCCCCCCTTGCCCATCGACAAGTGATTGTGTAACAAAGTGAAACTAAAGTGAAAGACGGTGCCTAAGTGAGAACCCCATTCAGTGCAAAGTGAATACCAATACCTAACCCTCCCGTCTGTGATTGTATTCAGTGCATAGTGAACATCAATCCCTTGGTTTCTCCCAGTGACCATACTCAGTATAAAGTGAAACCCAAGAACAGAACACGAGTATAGAAACTGTGAATTACTAACTTTCCCCCAGAATAATAAGACACAAGTATAGAGACTGTGCACTGTGTAACCTATACCTAACTCCCACCCAGAATACAAAGGCACGAGTCTAGAGACAGTGAACTGTTGCCACACCCATTCACCCTGAAATCAGTACAGTGTCTGTCCTATATCCTGCGTGATACACTTAACCTGTTCAGCAGCCTGTGAAATGATTTGGCATAAATATTGTGAGATTGTCTGCCTGTTCCTGTATCTGAGAACTTGTGAATATACGTGTAGGTTGTTGCCCAGAGTTTTTATGCCCTGTTCCTCTTGTGATTGTGGTCTAGCTTCAGTCTAGAAAAGAACCCAACTGCAAGTAAGGCGTTTCTAGGACGGGAAGCCGATTTAAAATCACCTCGCATAACACATGTAACTGTCATAGGTTAGATGAAGAGAATTTAACTCCAAAATGATGGACCTACGTGCCTTTCTATCCCTAGAACTGGCTGTTTTGTGGTTATTGATCCATTATAAATACTGTATCAAAATGCTACTGAATATGACGTCATACAGTTGTATTATAAATGCAATGTATGTAATTTGTATAAAATGGATGAAATAATGATTACTAGGTATGAAAACGAAAACCCATGCATTAAAAATAACGAGTTACCATAGCAGATGTGGAACTTTCCAGTATGAAAATGGGAAGAGGTCCAGTAACATTGATACTGAAAGTGGTAGTAGCTTCCCTATAAAACTAAAAATTCATGACGCTATATGTTGTTAATTTCAAGAAACAATAAATTGTAGTTCTGAATCAGTAAATTATTAAAGTAATAAGTGGCAACTCTGACAATTCAGGTCTCGGATTCACAAACCATTGCAGACTCCTGGTGCTTCCCTTACTGGCTGCACCGCACCCTTTTGGTGTTACACTGGTATGTACAAACTGTTTCGGCCACCATTTTGTGCTCCAGACCATTCTTACAGGATCGTGATTCGGAAATAGAAGCACATAATATCAACTGCATGACCCCCGACCAAAACAATGGTGAGATACCTGCGATGTGGAATTTAATTACCTACAGTATGTATGCATGTATGTACGTATTTATGGACCCGAGTACATAGTTACATATGCATCTACGTACCTAGTTAGGTACACACCCACGTATGTAATCACATACGCATCTTTATGTATGAAATATGTACATGCTTACGCATGCTCCCATGTACGTATGTATGGACCATGTATGTACTTATGTCCGCACATATGAACTTAAATAGGTACGCACATATGTACGTACTTATGTACGCATCTTTACGTATGAACGTATGTACACTGGTGGTCAAAAGTTCTGTTCTGATCCCAGGCACAACATCCAGCAATGAAAGAGATAACGGAAACGGAAGGGAGAAATACGATTTATGACAGTGGCAGCAGCCGTTAACCACATCTGCTTATGACGTGTTATTTTATGGACAGATGATGCCATTATACAGTTTATAGAAACGTTTTGATTTTTGTATAAAATAAATCATTGATGAGTGAGCTGCATGATCTGGCAACACAAGACAAAAGCAGTTTTAAGGCGAGTGAGCACCCACTGGATCAGTCTATGATAAGGAAATCTCTTATATCATTTGGTTAACATTGCAGTTAAAGATTATGTATCAACGAAATGATCTATGATAATAATGGAATACACCCGTCACTATGTTTACTCATACTGCGGTATTCCAGATATATGATTTGTTGTCACGGGTCTGTTTTAACCCGCCCTGTCCCGTCGACGTATGGGTACATTGCAACGATTTGCATTTGCTAGTCCCGGCGACGTACCGGTATGTCATGCAATTGCAAGGTCCCTAATTTGCACAATTTTTAATTTTCGCGCGTGATTTTTCGTATTTATACATGGGAGCAGAGGGTGTTGCAATGGTTTGGGCATATGGAGAGAATGGATAATGAACGATTGGTGAAAAAGATAACTAGATCTGATGTGAGAGGTGTAAGGCTGAGAGGAAGACCACGAATAGGATGGATGGACAGTGTGAAGAGAGCGCTGGATGCGAGAGGGATGTCTTTTGAGCAAGGAAGAGTGGCTGTGCGTGACAGAAATAAATGGAGAGAAATTGTGAATCAATAAGTGATGACGCAGCCCTGAGGGGATATTCTCCCGCTTTTGGTCTGATAAGCTAGTCAGGTCAGGTGCGGGTAAGGGGATGGGTCTGTTATGATGTGGCAGGGGTAAACCAGTTCTGCTGTCGGGCCCTGCTGTGGATGTCACTGATTGCATTGCGCAGTTGACCCTTGTGCAGTGTGATGCAGTGAGGATCTGTCCGTTCTCCCCTTTGGGGCTAAGATGCGAATAAATGTGTTTGAATGGATGAGTAAATGGAGAGTGAGTCGTCCTGTCTCGGCTACCTCCCTTTCCTTGGGGGAAGCAGCCTAGGTATATAGATAGATAGATAGATACATGGGACACCTTCCTCTATTCCTCTACAAGATGCCAAGCAGGGACAATGCCTTACACCACATAACCTCCCCCCTCCTATCTCACGCCATTGTCTTGGAAATTCACCTGTTATCAGTGACCTGGCCAATAATGACATTCAGGGCCAGAGTGATTCCCCAATCGATGACAATGTGGAGAACAAGGTTTACATAGCATTATAGGAAGAAACAGTCAGAAATGATGATCAGGTAATGTGGGAAAAAAAGGTCATGAATGGTGATTAGTTAGTGAGTGAAACAATGCTTATAATGCCTATATTACTGCTTGAAAACCAATATACTCTCATACTACATATAAATTCGTACCAAGTAAATAAATAAATACCGTTTATAAGTGGATAAAATAGTTACCCTCCCAAAGAACTCGTTTTCTTTGGTGCCAGCATGTTAGAAAACCCAATCAGGTAAGGAGGAACTCCTACCTGGATTAAGTTTTTTAAACCTCAGGTGAGCGATTTCTCTATGAATTTTCGATGTTTCTCACCAAAGGCGGAGGTTTTAGCCAAAAATTTTTCTTTCGAAAATACCTCGAGACTGGGAGATGTCGGAGGTGCGGAAAACCTCGGGACGTGACAGGTTAAACAGTGATTAGCAACCCAATCATTAACCTTTCTAGACACAACAAACTTGTAAATACATCACGGGTGGCAGGTGCACCAACTGCCAGACCCAGGCTACACTCTTAAACTGTACCAAGTTTATATGTTGCCAATAGTTCGTGCTTATGTGTGGACAGAAACTCACAAAAGAAGTGGTACCTTGCTAACCAAACCGTTTTGTGATTCGTGTGGTAACACTGTAACCTTTACAACTTCACTGATTTGAGTTGGGCTTTCAGATACTATGCCTGAATGAACCCCGACTGGAATTTAGTTTCACTTCCTGGTGAACTAATGTAGCTATGCCGTATGTGAAAATGCTCTTGATAATATTGCTTTGTATAATTAACTGCATCATAGTGCAAGCAGCAAATCCTTTGACCATAGTAGATAATCAAATGTTGAAACTTTCATTTTGTCATAACTATAATTCACATTAAAACATGATGTGTGGATGCACAAAAATTGTTAATGTCGTGTCTCCTAATGATTTCTAACTATTCCCCACACATTTCAGAGCATTCCGTTGAAGTGATTGTTATAACTTTCTCCGCGTAGCCTAACCTGTGTCGTTACATATACAGATTTAATGTCACATTACTGACCGAGTTGCTGCGTCAGCACAAGTCCCGGAAAAAACAATAATTAATCTCGTAGTGGCCCGCACATTATAAAGACCTTGATGCTAAAAAAAAAAAAAAAAAATGCCGTTCATATGAGGTTGCTTAATTTCAAAGGCGGCATGTCTTCATGATGTGTAATTTCGAGGTAGGCAACAACATCATAGTGAAATATGGACACCTCTTCGACATTATCATGGTCTCATTGTTTTGACTGGGGCACGGTGGCTCAATGGTGGATCATTAAACTCGTAATCAGGGGACTGCGAGTTTGAGCCTCGCCCAGGACTGCCGTGCTGGGAGTGGTAGCGCGTTCCTGTAATCTAGAGGGGTTATATGATCCAATACAGGGTCTAGCTCGGGGGAACGCCATTTCTCATTGTTTTGACGAGGTTTGTCAAATAACTGTGATCTCGTTGACCTTATCAGCAGAAACATTTTCTTTGATGCATAGTATACAACTGATTTTATGATATATTGATAAAATATTTTAACGTCGGAATGATGTTCTTATAACAACTGTTATAACTAAAACAGCAAGTTACTGCTAAAGCAAAGATGAAAGTTGTACAGTACTTCTATTGGGCTACGAGTTCCATGTCACTTCTGTAGAAATACTGCGTTACGTGCCTCATTACATTATCGTAGAATATTAATTTGTGCATTATTGTTCGTTTATTGATTTTTTTTTTTACTACGTTTATGTTTAGGTATTTCGTGTTTTGCCAGATAAATAATATGACAGTGAAAGGTGTAACTACATCAATATTACGTTTTTGTGCAATAAGTCTTAGATATTGCATCCTATGAATATCTTACACAAAATTTCATCATTTCACTGTTGGTGCCATGATGATCATGCTGTACAAGAAGAATTTTTACAGTAGCTAGGTTACGTATCACTGTCCAATTCGCATTCTAACGCAAATACTACCTTTATCATCTCAATTTTCGAATTTCATAGATTATACACGTCAGTAGGAAAAAATTATGAAAGTTTGATGGTGTTTTTGATACAGTTTTAGGTACTGATTCCGAAAATCCCATCCGTTTTTTCGTACCACGTCTGGTTTTATGATGAATGATGAACCTTCATGTTGAAACCATATACAGTATAACAATATTCATATACTGTATATTCCTGTTCTTAACAGTGATTATGCTTTTTTGCAGCTGTTGTAGTTTAATGAATCAGTTGAAATGTCAAGGCAATGCAAAAATAGCCGCGATCGTTTTTGCAATGTCTGTGGTCCGTTCACCCCCAAATGACAGCGAATCAACATCACGTATGATATCAAGGTCTGTCATCTGTACTTTGGCTGTGCTCTTGCAGATCAAGACAAAATATGGGCACTGCATGTAATTTGTACAGCTTGTTCGAATGGACTGAGAATTTGGCTGAGTAAGAGAAAAGGGCAATGCCATTCACTGTTCCTATGATATGGCGGGAGCCAAAAGATCATGCCATAGATTGTTAATTCTGCAAGGTCAGCATATCCGTGGTTTCTGTTGAGAACATGCACAAGATTGCTTACCCCAGTTTGGAATCCACTGTAAGACCAGTGCTGCACAACGATGAAGATCTTCCCATTCCATTACCACCAGAAGATGGTACGCCAGTAGCGACGATGAGGACGAAGATGTAGCCCAAACTGAGTCAGATGAAGCAGCTGAGGATTCAGGTTTTTAGCCGACAGTGAAGACAACCTTAACAATTCTCTCAAGGACAGTTGAATGACATAGTTCAAGATTTGGGACTACCGAAGGACAAGGCTGAACTTTTGGCATCTTGTTTGAAGGAAATATGTCTGCTCAAGAAAGATGTTCGAGTAACATACTTCAGAAAACGAAATGAATATCTTTCTTCATATTTTACTGTTGATGGACCACTATGTTTTTGCAACGACATTGATGGGCTGTTTCGCTGCCTTTTATAGGAGCATGATCCTTCTCAATGGCGTTTATTAATTGATTTGTCAAAGAAACGCTTGAAGGCGGTATTGCTGCACAATGGAAGTATGAAATCTTCTGTGCCTTGAGGACATTCATTGCACATGAAAGAGTGCTATGAAAACACTGGGGCCCTTTTAGATCCCATAGAATATGGAGAATACAAATGGAAGTTGTGTGGAGACTTGAAAGTGATCGGTTTGCTGATGGGACTGCAATCAGGCTTCACAAAACACTGTTGTTTCTTATGCCTCTGGGATAGCCGTGCAACTTTCAAGCACTACATGCAGTCGGCATGGCCACCTAGACAAACATACGAGCCAGGAACTTCGAACATCTCGAATGAACCCCTGGTTGCTCCCAGAGACATTCTTCTTTCTCCGTTTCATTTAAAGCTCGGCTCAGTGAAGCAGTTCGTGAAGTCACTGGGAAGAAGAAACACTTAATGATTCGGATATGTCACAAGCAAAGTTCCAGGCATCACAAGCTAAGCTGAAAGAAGGAATATTCATCGGCCCACAGATAAAGGAACTTCTGAGAGACCACATATTTCGCACCTACCTGGCTGATGTGGAACTGGCTGCCTGGACCTCATTCAAGTGGATGCGTGAAAATTTCCTGGGAAACAAGAGGTCACCGGATTATGAAGATGGTGTTGTGAGAGTTCTGAATTCATTTGCTGCTATGGAGTGTCACGTGTCACTGAAAGTTCATTTTCTTCATTCGCACCTTGAAGTTTTTGAGCAGAACCTGGGAGCCGTCTCTGCCGAACAGGGAGAACACTTCCATCAAGATATCAGTGCAATGGAGTATCGCTATCTAGGCTCCTGGAATGAAAGTATGCTCGCGGATTACTGCTGGATGCTGTACACGGACGAGCCTGGAAAGCAGCATCGAAGGAAGTCTGAAGCTCGACGATTGTGAGTAGTTTGACCTTTGCAAAAATGCACTGAAATTCGCTCTCTTATACGTCTTGCAGGAGAGCTTCTTGCTCTGTCATTTCAGTTTGGATGAAATATGTGGACTTATTTGGAGGCACTGAATTTATACGAGGAATCGACATACTTCAAAAAACTTCGAAACCTCAAATATACCAAGAAAAACTTCGTTTTTATAAGTAAGCGTCTGCATCCAGTAAATTAAACCCAAATGATATAAGGTAATTTCCATAAAATTGTGATGTGCTATGCTAAAATGGACATGCACATATGTGATCATCGCCAAAAATAGGTCTAGAAATGTTATATTTTATACCTTATGAGAGAAAAAAGTGTGATTATGTAGACCTGTTATGCTTGCCCTTAAGGATATGGTGTAATTTTACTGTCTGGTAACTGTGGAGATAATGTCACTGAATTTGGAGGTTGCAGTCTTCGTCGTGGATTGTGATCGCAAATTTTGAAGCATAGGAACTAAGTTTGTCTGCCCAGATTCATATCCATATAAATAATTTCTCCTTCGTAGTCTACCACATATCTGTGAATAAGAGGATGTTTCAGTGCCAGAGTAAATGCTAGCTTGTCCACATCTCTACAACATACACATGGATGAAGAGGATGTGTCACTCTCAGTGCAAACGCTAGCCTGGCCACGTCTCTACCACATGTGTGTGGCTTGAGATGTGTCAGTGTCAGAGCAAACACCAGACTGGACACGCCTCTATTACATATGCGTGGTTGAAGGGACGTATCAGTGCTAAATCACATTCTAATCTGGCCATATCTCTGCCACGTATGCATAGATGAGGGAAAGTGATAGTGCCTGATTACTCCTTTACCTGGTCTCATCTCTGTCACATGCAAGTTCCAATGTCAAGTGCCAATTGGGATTGACATGGAGGTTTTCTAGGCGTATTACATGCTCCAAAATCAGATAATCTCATCATTATGGACGGTAGCACAATAATACAAAAGTCTAACAAAGCAACCTTCCATCATTACTGAGTCAGAATATTTTGGGAAAAATATGTACTGGTGCAGTAATTTTTCGTTATATTGTAAGTCGTTACCACATGTGCTACGATGCAATTGGTAGATGAGCAGTTATGTTCACCACTTATTTTAATGACGACCTGGAGTGTCAGTGCTTGTGGTTTATAATACAATAATAACTATACAGAGAACAGGTTATGGGCTCAACACCCAAAGACCACCATATACTAAGACAGTGGTTGCCCTAACCAACATCCAACATCAGTAGTTATTCTGGTAAGGAAGAAGGATGACTCAGTGAGGTGCTGTGTGGATTTCCGAGCCTTGAATGAGTCAACAGTGAAGGATGTGTATCCCTTGCCAAGCATTGCTGACATGCTGGATGCTCTGTCAGGTGCCAAGTGGTTCTCCATCATAGACGTGAAAGCAGGTTATCACCAGGTGAAAGTTGCAGAAAATGAGGAGAAAACAGCCCATTCATTTGGGATGGGTTTATTGCAGTTCAAAGTGATGCCATTTGGCCTGTGTAATGCACTGGCTACTTTCGAGCACCTCATGGATAGAGTACTGGAAGGTCTGCACTGGCAGGATGTGTTTGTGTTTTGACAGACTTTCGACCAGGAGTGATACAGGAGCTGGGGCTGTTTTGCTGCAAGAGGATGATCAGGGTATTGAACACCCTGTATCTTATTACAGTAAAAAGTTCATTCCACCTCAAAAGAACTACTCAACTGTTGAGAAAGAGCTTTTGGCCTTGATTTTGGGTTTACAGCATTTTTCATTTTATTTGTGTTCTGGTTTTGACCCCATAGTCATTTATACCGATCATAACCCACCGAAATTCCTTAGTAAGTTTAAAGATAAAAATCAGAGATGGACAAGATGGAGTCTACATTGACATACAACATGTCAAGGGGAAAGGAAATGTTATTGCAGATTGCTTATCTAAACTTTAGACGGATTGTTTTAGAGTAATAAGAAATTTCCTTTGTAAATTTCTTTTTCTTTGTGGGGAGGTGTTACATAGCCTATGATTTCATCATCCTTCGTATAATTCTAACGTACAGTATGCTGCATGTTTGATCACGTTTCGCCTCTTGGCTTCCATAGTGACCAGGCTTGCATGTTCTACCTCACTCCCCCCTTCTCCCCCTTATAGTCGTTCTTTCTGTTGTTCAGAGCAGGAGTGTCAACTCTTCGTCCTCTGTGCCCTCATTTGCGCGTCCTTCTTACAAGTTGAATCAAGCTCTGCCGGCCCCTATATAATGAGCTCAGTCTCTGCATTAATTGCCTTTCCTTAGATCTACTCCTCATTTTTGTTCACATCTCTGTCACTCCCCTGCACAGTGTATTATTATTTTTGTGAGTGCTCCAGGAAGTCTCCAACCATCTAGCTGCTGTATAATTTGAGTATAAGTGTTGTTACCGTTTTTTCTTAGTACTGTATGGCCCTGGAGGCGTTAATTCTTAGGCCTGGTAAGGTTTTTTATGATTCATGTAGAGTTTTTAATGTCAGCCATTATTAATAATATTTTTGTATCTGCTAATAATATATCTTGCTTTAACTGGAGCATTATCCGGTTTTCTCATTTATCAGGGCTGACTGAGATAAATTTGCTTCTTGCTAAATTCATGTTAATAGAGGCTATTGCAGTTAACCTGTTTTGGCCATTACATTATCCTTATGAGTCCCTGAATGTTTAGTTGTTAGTTGGTACTGAAAGCATTAAACTTTAAACTTTGTAATTTTACCTAAGTCTTTTGTTTTGAACCTGGAACTTTGCGGGACAGTAGTGATCTTAGTATTCTCACTTGGAAGTGTTCATTATCTCTCTCTGTTCCGTAACAACATATATATATATATATATATATATATATATATATATATATATATATATATATATATATATATATATATATATATAATATATATATATATAATGTACACTTCATTCAGGTGGGTTAACTTGGATGTTATCTTAACCCCCACTAAATACTGACTCCAAATTTGGCAATTCTTGCATGCATTCTTGTGCATTAGCGAATAACTAGCACTACTGCAAATACAATGCAGAAGATTATAAAGACATTAGGTGCTGGGCTACTACACATAATAATAGGGTAGAACATACTCAAACTCAAATCTTGCCACGGCTTCATTGTTTCATTGATCAGTTGTATAGTTTCAAACTTAGGTGAAGTCAAACTTAATACATGTGCTCATGTTTAAGTCCAGTATCAGGCAGTGGTTGGAAATGTTTGTGTGTATGATTGAGGATGGCGTAGTGATTGATGGTGGATAAAGTGGAGATGGATGGTGTAAATACCGCACAGTAGTCTGGTGCTATGTATAATCCTGAGGCTGAAGTATGAGATGGTGGTATATCTAGACAGACTATGTAAACTGATGTGTTATGAGTGAAATAAAATAACTGTGAGTGTCCGATGAGTTGATGGTGTACAAGCTTATCTGGAGCAAAAGTGAAGTTACAATGATGATGCATATTGTTATTTCTGATGATAGCCATTTCCACAAGGGACTGTCATCAGTAGGCTGAAACGTGAAAATGTACGCAGGACAAAGGTGAATAGCATGTAAGGATGTGCGGCACTTTCGTTCAATCGTTGATTCACTTGCGAAAGTGACAATGTTCCGTCTCTTGGAGACCATGATGAGTTCGATGTCTGTGTTGATGTTGATGATGACCAAAGTGTTATTATTCTTAGAAGGGAAGGGGTGTATTTCGTATACAGTGAACAGGTCTTCAGTTATGAATGGTACGTGAACTACTACTGATGTTGGTGTTAGTGTTGCTTCTAAATATGGATAATATTGCATGAATTCCCTACTTCGGAACAAAGGTTTCAATTTATGTTTATGTATGCCTTCCTGACTAATTATCTGACGTAGCTCATGAACTGGAAGTAAAGGGCTCAGTTGTAATCTTGCTTGCATCACCAGCATTCGAAATTCCTTGCATAAGTGCCTTGTAACGAACTCTAGTGTCGTCTAATTGTTGGTAGAATCGTGTCAATATGTTCTGTGATGATGGGAGAAGTGTTGGAAAAGTGCGTTATGTTACCTTCCATTTCTATTTATTTTATCTACACTTTCGAGAGCTATAAGTTTTTCTGCCTTTTTCAGATTTTTCACAATTGTCTTCATTGCTGAGTTATGTCCTGTGATGAATTTATCTTGAGTATATTAGTAAAATTCTGAGCTATGCTTTATTAAATTTGTTGTTTATTTCTTTAAGGTCTTCCTCTGTAGCCAATCCAAAGATGTTCCCAAGAACTGCGCCACCCAGGTCGAACAAACCGCGCTTTTGGCGAGTACGTGTGATGTTGTTCTTGTTGCACAATACCTCCGTTCCATAAGATGGGATATCTTGGATCATGATGAGCATAGTTGACTTAGCCTGTTCTATTTTCCATTTCGCTAACTTCACTATTTCATCCACTTCCTTTGTGTTATGTGCTTGTGAAACATAGCCTCCTATCATGAAGTCCAGAGTTCTCATGGGTTTGCTATATTTTCTAGATAAGAAGGTAATTCATACAAGCAATCCAGACTTATTTCATTACTCATGACGTCTTTTACGATTGAAGTCGTGGCCGTTGGAGCTATGAGGCATCCTTGCCGTACCATGTGTTGGGGGTCTAAGTGCGCATATCGTCTTGCTATGTAGAGGAGAATCCATAGCATAAGTCCCTTCATCGCCACCTAACGACCAAAAAATCTATTAATTTCCTAATATGGTCATGCTATGGTCGATGATAGTGATGATGTGCGTTACGGTTGATTGTTATTTCATTTACAGAAGGAGTTTAAATCGATATTTGATTCTCGTAAATGATGTACTGTAGATTTTATTGGAACAGTTGGACTTATGTTTGATTGTTTGGTATATGACACTTAATTTATTTTTGTAATTACTTGTTGTTTTCTTGATTGGTTTCATGAGTTAAGGTTCGCTTGCTCGGTTGTATCCTGATGCTGAATAATTATTGGATAGTTCCCTTGAAACTCGTTTTAAATGGTCAGTATGAACTTGTTTCTCTTCGCCACTAGATAGTGACTTAATTAAAACTTTGTTTGCTTTTATGTTAATTACTTTCTGTATGGGCTCTCAAATTTTGGGGTAATTTATCGTCTCTCGTATGAATGATACCGTAAACAATGTCTCCTAAGCTGATAAATGCCTCCGTCATTTCTTCCTTGGACATCGTTAATTGTTTTTTGAATCTTTTGTGCATGTCCTGGAATTTTACGTAAAACGGAGCGTTTAGAGTAATCATCGTAATTGTATTTGGGCAGACTGTCACCTTCTAGGAGCTCATATGGGTAGTTTTTTATCTGGTCCCATATATAATGAAATGTGGTGTGTCACCTATGGATTTATTTATAGATCCAGTAATTGAGGCTCCTACTCTGGGAATCCAATCATCCCAGCTAGCATAATTTTCAGTGAGGAATGTGTCGTAGCACATCTAATACTTTTTTGTTTTGTCTCTACTACTAACTCATTAGATGCTGGGTGATAGGCTAAAACGTTAACCTTTTTGATGTTGTATTGTTTACATATTTCTTGTAAGATATCAGAATTAAATTTCTCCTCCATTATCACTTATTAGTACCTTTTGGGGTAGTAAAGCGACATATTACATTATCTGTTATTGCCTTTGCTACTGTCTCTGTTGTTTTATCTTTAATTGGAGCTAAAATGACATAACGGGAAAAATGATCCGTTGCTGCAAATAGGTACTGGTTATTATTGTATGATAATGGCATCTTGTGTAAATCAACAGCGACAACGTCCCATGGTTGATGTGGTACAGGGCAATTACCCAGCGGTGCAGGTGTGATTGGGTATCCTTTGTGTTTTGCACATGATTCGCATCTGTCTATATGATTGTTTATATCTTTTCGTAATGAAAGCCAGTTATATAACAGCTGGGCTTGTTTGAATGTCTTATCCTTTCCAGGATGTCCTGCATGTGGGCTATCGTGTATCGTTCGTAATACCTGGGATATCATGTCATTAGGTGCTACCAATTGGTTAGTATTTCTTTGGCGTTTTCGTTCCTTCGGGTTGATCTTGTATAAAGTATTATTGACCATTGTGAATTGTTCGAGTGGTACATGCAGTTTGGGTAATTGTATGTCATCTCCACTTTCTAACTTGCATATAGGTTTAGACCATATTGGGTCAAGTCTTTTTGTGGCTTTTTTGTGATATCATCGTGGTTTGGGATATTTCCTTTCAGATCTAATGCCGCGACCTGAATTGTGTTCGGATTCCTAGATAATGCGTCGGCTACTATGTTCATTTTGCCTTGTATATAATGAATATGTACATTGTAGTTTTCGACTGTACATTTCCATCTTGCTCTCCTCCCAGAGAGGAGTTTTTCTTTAAACATACCCGCTAGTGGTTTATGGTCGGTGAATAAGTGTATTTCGTAACCATATACCAAATCTCGAAACTTTTGTAATGCAAAAACCACTGCAAGTGACTCTAAGTCTGTAGTGTAATAATTTTTCTCTGCACCTTTTGTTTGTCTGCTGGCAAATGCAATTGGTTGATTCTTTCCTCTTTTATCTTCCTGCATCAGTACAGCCGCTAATCCTTTAACAGAAGAGTCTGTACAGATAATAAAATGATTTTGTGAAATCCGGATATGCCAGACAAGGGTGCATTTGTTAGTTTAATTTTTAGATTGTTAAATGCTTGTTTTTGTCTCTTCTCTCCCATTGGAATATAGCATCTTTTTTGAGTAGTTGGAATAGAGGAAAGGCTATATGAGAGAATTATGGTACGAATGACCTATAGTACCCAGCTAGACTTAAAAATTGTCTAACTTTCGTCAGTCGTAGTGGGTTCAGGAAAATTTCTCATCACTGCCTGTATTTTGTCATCAGTGGTGTAGGAATACCATTAGAACTTTAATTTGTGGCCTAAGATATTAATTTCCCTGTAAAGCAAAATTTGCATTTAGAAAGCTTAATTTTTAAAACCAGCATCACTAAGCGTTTGTAAGAGTAAGTCTAATTTCTTGAGATGTTCTTGTAATATTTTTTCGTTGGCGATTCTAATATCGTCAAGATGAAAAAATATTCCTTGTCCTAAAATTCCGACAATAGGTAATTCATAAGACGCTGCAATGTGCCTGGGGCTGTCCTCAGTCCCATCAGCATCCTTGTATATTGGTAGTGTCCTCTATTTGTGGAAAAAACATTGTATTTACGTGACTCCTGTTCACAACCGGTATTTGGTAATAACCATTTAGTAGATCGGATTGGTGGAAAATAAGCATTATTTTCAAAGGTCCAATATTCTGTAGAACGTCGCTTAGCAATGGCATGGGAAATCGGTCTACAGGATTGTGTGATTGTTTAGGTTACGGTAATCTACTACCGCATCGCATTTCTCCATTTCCGTTTGGGCAACGAAGAATAATGGGGCATTCCACGGGGAGGACTGAAGGTTCAATAATTCCATGTTTTAACATTTCATCGACATACTGATTTGCAAGTGTACGCGTTGAGATTTTGTGGGATGCGGTAGGCTGGTACGAAAACTGATGGTGTTTCTGAGTGCACATTAATCTTGTGGATTAATCAAGTTAGTACACCCTAATTGTCCTCCTGGATAATGCTACGTGTGTCCCTGTGTGTTTCCATCAGGGTTAACATATCATTTTCTTCATCAAATTCACCTTGAGTGAATTAAATTCTCTTTTATGCTTTCTCTATCCGTAGATTTGATCTTATTGTAACTCCAGCTATAACTATTTCTTTCACAGGGGCGGGCCATTTTTCAATATTAACTATGCAAGTCCCCTTTTTCAACTGTACTTCCCCATTCATGTTTTTTTTTTTTTTGCGAGGAAGAAGGAACCAAAGGCCATGAGTCCATAAAATTGTGATGTGCTTTGCTAAAATGGACATGCACATATGTGATCATCGCCAAAAATAGGTCTAGAAATGTTATATTTTATACCTTATGAGAGAAAAAAGTGTGATTATGTAGACCTGTTATGCTTGCCCTTAAGGATATGGTGTAATTTTACTGTCTGGTAACTGTGGAGATAATGTCACTGAATTTGGAGGTTGCAGTCTTCGTCGTGGATTGTGATCGCAAATTTTGAAGCATAGGAACTAAGTTTGTCTGCCCAGATTCATATCCATATAAATAATTTCTCCTTCGTAGTCTACCACATATCTGTGAATAAGAGGATGTTTCAGTGCCAGAGTAAATGCTAGCTTGTCCACATCTCTACAACATACACATGGATGAAGAGGATGTGTCACTCTCAGTGCAAACGCTAGCCTGGCCACGTCTCTACCACATGTGTGTGGCTTGAGATGTGTCAGTGTCAGAGCAAACACTAGCCTGGACACACCTCTATTACATATGCGTGGTTGAAGGGACGTATCAGTGCTAAATCACATTCTAATCTGGCCATATCTCTGCCACGTATGCATAGATGAGGGAAAGTGATAGTGCCTGATTACTCCTTTACCTGGTCTCATCTCTGTCACATGCAAGTTCCAATGTCAAGTGCCAATTGGGATTGACATGGAGGTTTTCTAGGCGTATTACATGCTCCAAAATCAGATAATCTCATCATTATGGACGGTAGCACAATAATACAAAAGTCTAACAAAGCAACCTTCCATCATTACTGAGTCAGAATATTTTGGGAAAAATATGTACTGGTGCAGTAATTTTTCGTTATATTGTAAGTCGTTACCACATGTGCTACGATGCAATTGGTAGATGAGCAGTTATGTTCACCACTTATTTTAATGACGACCTGGAGTGTCAGTGCTTGTGGTTTATAATACAATAATAACTATACAGAGAACAGGTTATGGGCTCAACACCCAAAGACCACCATATACTAAGACAGTGGTTGCCCTAACCAACATCCAACATCAGTAGTTATTCTGGTAAGGAAGAAGGATGACTCAGTGAGGTGCTGTGTGGATTTCCGAGCCTTGAATGAGTCAACAGTGAAGGATGTGTATCCCTTGCCAAGCATTGCTGACATGCTGGATGCTCTGTCAGGTGCCAAGTGGTTCTCCATCCTAGACGTGAAAGCAGGTTATCACCAGGCGAAAGTTGCAGAAAATGAGGAGAAAACAGCCCATTCATTTGGGATGGGTTTATTGCAGTTCAAAGTGATGCCATTTGGCCTGTGTAATGCACTGGCTACTTTCGAGCACCTCATGGATAGAGTACTGGAAGGTCTGCACTGGCAGGATGTGTTTGTGTTTTGACAGACTTTCGACCAGGAGTGATACAGGAGCTGGGGCTGTTTTGCTGCAAGAGGATGATCAGGGTATTGAACACCCTGTATCTTATTACAGTAAAAAGTTCATTCCACCTCAAAAGAACTACTCAACTATTGAGAAAGAGCTTTTGGCCTTGATTTTGGGTTTACAGCATTTTTCATTTTATTTGTGTTCTGGTTTTGACCCCATAGTCATTTATACCGATCATAACCCACCGAAATTCCTTAGTAAGTTTAAAGATAAAAATCAGAGATGGACAAGATGGAGTCTACATGGACATACAACATGTCAATGGGAAAGGAAAGGTTATTGCAGATTGCTTATCTAGACTTTAGACGGATTGTTTTAGAGTAATAAGAAATTTCCTTTGTAAATTTCTTTTTCTTTGTGGGGAGGTGTTACATAGCCTATGATTTCATCATCTTTCGTATAATTCTAACGTACAGTATGCTGCATGTTTGATCACGATTCGCCTCGTGGCTTCCAGAGTGACCAGGTTTGCATGTTCTACCTCACTCCCCCTTTCTCCCCCTTATAGTAGAGTAAGTCGTTCTTTCTGTTGTTCAGAGCAGGAGTGTCAACTCTTCGTCCTCTGTGCCCTCATTTGCGCGTCCTTCTTACAAGTTGAATCAAGCTCTGCCGGCCCCTATATAATGAGCTCAGTCTCTGCATTAATTGCCTCTTAGATCTACTCCTCATTTTGTTCACATCTCTGTCCTCCCCTGTACAGTGTATTATTATTTTTGTGAGTGCTCAGGAAGTCTCCAACCATCTAGCTGCTGTATAATTTGAGTATAAGTGTTGTTACCGTTTTTCTTGTACTGTATGGCCTAAGGCGTTAATTCTTAGGCCTGGTAAGGTTTTTGTGATTCATGTAGAGTTTTTAATGTCAGCCATTATTAATAATATTTTGTATCTGTAATAATATATCTTGCTTTAACTGAGCATTATCCGGTTTTCTCATTTATCAGGGCTGACTGAGATAAATTTGCTCTTGCTAAATTCATGTTAATAGAGGCTATTGCAGTTAACCTGTTTTGCCATTACATTATCCTTATGAGTCCTGAATGTTTAGTTGTTAGTTTGAGCATTAAACTTTAACTTGTAATTTTACCTAAGTCTTTTGTTTTGAACCTGGAACTTTGCGGGACAGTAGTGATCTTAGTATTCTCACTTGAAGTGTTCATTATCTCTCTCTGTTCCGTAACTCTATATATATATATATATATATATATATATATATATATATATATATATATATATATATATAATGTACACTTCATTCAGGTTGGTTAACTTGGATGTTATCTTAACCCCCACTAAATACTGACTCCAAATTTGCAATTCTTGCATGCATTCTGTGCATTGCGAACAGCACTACTGCAAATACAATGCAGAAGATTATAAAGACATTAGGTGCTGGGCTATACACATAATATGGGTAGAACATACTCAAACTCAAATCTTGCCACGGCTTCATTGTTTCATTGATCAGTTGTATAGTTTCAAACTTAGGTGAAGTCAACTTAATACATGTGCTCATGTTTAAGTCCATATCAGGCAGTGGTTGGAAATGTTTGTGTGTATGATTGAGGATGGCGTAGTGATTGATGGTGGATAAAGTGGAGATGGATGGTGTAAATACCGCACAGTAGTCTGGTGCTATATATAATCCTGAGGCTGAAGTATGGGATGGTGGTATATCTGGACAGACTATGTAAACTGATGTGTTATGAGTGAAATAAAAAAACTGTGAGTGTCCGATGAGTTGATGGTGTACAAGCTTATCTGGAGCAAAAGTGAAGTTACAATGATGATGCATATTGTTATTTCTGATGATAGCCATTTCACAAGGGACTGTATCAGTAGGCTGAAACGTGAAAATGTACGCAGGACAAAGGTGAATAGCATGTAAGGATGTGCGGCACTTTCGTTCAATCGTTGATTCACTTGCGAAAGTGACAATGTTCCGTCTCTTGGAGACCATGATGAGTTCGGTGTCTGTGTTGATGTTGATGATGACCAAAGTGTTATTATTCTTAGAAGGGAAGGGGTGTATTTCGTATACTGTGAACAGGTCTTCAGTTATGAATGGTACGTGAACTACTACTGATGTTAGTGTTAGTGTTGCTTCTAAATATGGATAATATTGCATGAATTCCCTACTTCGGAACAAAGGTTTCAATTTATGTTTATGTATGCCTTGACTAATTATCTGACGTAGCTCATGAACTGGAAGTAAGTCAGTTGTAATCTTGCCATCACCAGCATTCGAAATTCCTTGCATAAGTGCCTTGTAACGAACTCTAGTGTCGTCTGATTGTTGTAGAATCGTGTCAATATGTTCTGTGATGATGGAGAAGTGTTGGAAAAGTGTTATGTTACCTTCCATTTCATTTATTTTATCTACACTTTCGAGAGCTATGTTTTCTGCCTTTTTCAGATTTTTCACAATTGTCTTCATTGCTGAGTTATGTCCTGTGATGAATTTATCTTGGTATATTAGTACCTGAGCTATTTTATTAAATTTGTTGTTTATTTCTTTAAGGTCTTCCTCTGTAGCCAATCCAAAGATGTTCCCAAGAACTGCGCCACCCAGGTCGAACAAACCGCGCTTTTGGCGAGTACGTGTGATGTTGTTCTTGTTGCTCAATACCTCCGTTCCATAAGATGGGATATCTTGGATCATGATGAGCATAGTTGACTTAGCCTGTTCTATTTTCCATTTCGCTAACTTCACTATTTCATCCACTTCCTTTGTGTTATGTGCTTGTGAAACATAGCCTCCTATCATGAAGTCCAGAGTTCTCATGGGTTTTACTATATTTTCTAGATAAGAAGGTAATTCATACAAGTAATCCAGACTTATTTCATTACTCATGACGTCTTTTACGATTGAAGTCGTGGCCGTTGGAGCTATGAGGCATCCTTGCCGTACCATGTGTTGGGGGTCTAAGTGCGCATATCGTCTTGCTATGTAGAGGAGAATCCATAGCATAAGTCCCTTCATCGCCACCTACCGACCAAAAAATCTATTAATTTCCTAATATGGTCATGATACTATGGTCGATGATAGTGATGATGTGCGTTACGGTTGATTGTTATTTCATTTACAGAAGGAGTTTAAATCGATATTTGATTCTCGTAAATGATGTACTGTAGATTTTATTGGAACAGTTGGACTTATGTTTGATTGTTTGGTATGTGACCTTAATTTATTTTTGTAATTATTGTTGTTTTCTTGATTGGTTTCATGAGTTAGGTTCGCTTGCTCGGTTGTATCCGATGCTGAATAATTATTGGATAGTTCCCTTGAAACTCGTTTTAAATGGTCAGTATGAACTTGTTTCTCTTCGCCACTAGACAGTGACTTAATTAAAACTTTGTTTGCTTTTTATGTTAATTACTCTGTATGGGCTCTCAAATTTTGGGGATAATTTATCGTCTCTCGTATGAATGATACCGTAAACAATGTCTCCTAAGCTGATAGGTGAATCTCTTGGCTTCTTGTTAAATGCCTCCGTCATTTCTTCCTTGGAGATCGTTAATTGTTTTTTGACTCTTTTGTGCATGTCCTGGAATTCACGTAAACGGAGTTTAGAGTAATCATCGTAATTGTATTTGGGCAGACTGTCACCTTCTAGGAGCTCATATGGTAGTTTTTTATCTGTCCCATATATAATGAAATGTGGTGTGTCACCTATGGATTTATTTATAGATCCAGTAATTGAGGCTCCTACTCTGGGAATCCAATCATCCCAGCTAGCATAATTTTCAGAGAGAATGTGTCGTAGCACATCTAATACTTTTTGTTTTGTCTCTCTACTAACTCATTAGATGCTGGGTGATAGGCTAAAACGTTAACCTTTTTGATGTTGTATTGTTTACATATTCCTTGTAAGATATCAGAATTAAATTCTCCTCCATTATCACTTATTAGTACCTTTGGGGTAGTAAAGCGACATATTACATTATCTGTTATTGCCTTTGCTACTGTCTCTGTTGTTTTATCTTTAATTGGAGCTAAAATGACATAACGGGAAAAATGATCCGTTGCTGCAAATAGGTATTGGTTATTATTGTATGATAATGGCATCTTGTGTAAATCAACAGCGACAACGTCCCATGTTGATGTGGTACAGGGCAATTACCCAGCGGTGCAGGTGTGATTGGGTATCCTTTGTGTTTTGCACATGATTCGCATCTGTCTATATGATTGTTTATATCTTTTCGTAATGAAGGCCAGTTATATAACAGCTGGGCTTGTTTGAATGTCTTATCCTTTCCAGGATGTCCTGCATGTGGGCTATCGTGTATCGTTCGTAATACCTGGGGTATCATGTCATTAGGTGCTACCAATTGGTTAGTATTTCTTTGGCGTTTTCGTTGCTTCGGGTTGATCTTGTATAAAGTATTATTGACCATTGTGAATTGTTCGAGTGGTACATGCAGTTTGGGTAATTGTATGTCATCTCCACTTTCTAACTTGCATATAGCTTTAGACCATATTGGGTCAAGTCTTTGTGCTTTTGTGATATCATCGTGGTTTGGGATATTTCCTTTTAGATCTAATGCCGCGACCTGAATTGTGTTCGGATTCCTAGATAATGCGTCGGCTACTATGTTCATTTTGCCTTGTATATAATGAATATGTACATTGTAGTTTTCGACTGTACATTTCCATCTTGCTCTCCTCCCAGAGAGGAGTTTTTCTTTAAACATACCCGCTAGTGGTTTATGGTCGGTGAATAAGTGTATTTCGTAACCATATACCAAATCTCGAAACTTTTGTAATGCAAAAACCACTGCAAGTGCCTCTAAGTCTGTAGTGTAATAATTTTTCTCTGCACCTTTTGTTTGTCTGCTGGCAAATGCAATTGGTTGATTCTTTCCTCTTTTATCTTCCTGCATCAGTACAGCCCCTAATCCTTTAACAGAAGAGTCTGTACAGATAATAAATGATTTTGTGAAATCCGGATATGCCAGACAAGGTGCATTTGTTAGTTTAATTTTTAGATTGTTAAATGCTTGTTTTTGTTCTTCTTCCCATTGGAATATAGCATCTTTTTTGAGTAGTTGGAATAGAGGAAAGGCTATATGAGAGAATTATGGTACGAATGACCTATAGTACCCAGCTAGACCTAAAAATTGTCTAACTTCGTCAGTCGTAGTGGGTTCAGGAAAATCTCTCACTGCCTGTATTTTGTCATCAGTGGTGTGAATACCATTAGAACTTAATTTGTGGCCTAAGATATTAATTTCCTTAAAGCAAAATTTGCATTTAGAAAGCTTAATTTTTAAACCAGCATCACTAAGCCTTTGTAAGAGTAAGTCTAATTTCTTGAGATGTTCTGTAATATTTTTCGTTGCGATTCTAATATCGTCAAGATGAACAAATATTCCTTGTCCTAAAATTCCGGACAATAGGTAATTCATAAGACGCTGCAATGTGCCTGGGGCTGTCCTCAGTCCCATCAGCATCCTTGTATATTGGTAGTGTCCTCTATTTGTGGAAAAAACAGTGTATTTACGTGACTCCTGTTCAACCGGTATTTGGTAATAACCATTTAGTAGATCGATTGTGGAAAATACATTATTTTCTGGTCCAATATTCTCTAGAACGTTGCTTAGCAATGGCATGGGAAATCGGTCTGGGATTGTGTGATTGTTTAGTTTACGGTAATCTACTACCGCACGCATTTCTCCATTTCGTTTGGGCACGAAGAATAATGGGGCATTCCACGGGGAGACTGAAGGTTCAATAATTCCAAGTTTTAACATTTCATCGACATACTGATTTGCAAGTGTACGTTGAGATTGTGGGATGCGGTAGGCTGGTACGAAAACTGATGGTGTTTCTGAGTGCACATTAATCTTGTGATTAATCAAGTTAGTACACCCTAATTGTCCTCCGGATAATGCTACGGTGTCCCTGTGTGTTTCCATCAGGGTTAACATATCATTTTCTTCATCAAATTCACCTGAGTGAATTAAATTCTCTTTATGCTTTCTCTATCCGTAGATTTGATCTCATTGTAACTCCAGCTATAACTATTTCTTTCACAGGGGCGGGCCATTTTTCAATATTAACTATGCAAGTCCCCTTTTTCAACTGTACTTCCCCATTCATGTGATTTTTTTTTATGCGAGGAAGAAGGAACCAAAGGCCATGAGTCCATAAAATTGTGATGTGCTATGCTAAAATGGACATGCACATATGTGATCATCGCCAAAAATAGGTCTAGAAATGTTATATTTTATACCTTATGAGAGAAAAAAGTGTGATTATGTAGACCTGTTATGCTTGCCCTTAAGGATATGGTGTAATTTTACTGTCTGGTAACTGTGGAGATAATGTCACTGAATTTGGAGGTTGCAGTCTTCGTCGTGGATTGTGATCGCAAATTTTGAAGCATAGGAACTAAGTTTGTCTGCCCAGATTCATATCCATATAAATAATTTCTCCTTCGTAGTCTACCACATATCTGTGAATAAGAGGATGTTTCAGTGCCAGAGTAAATGCTAGCTTGTCCACATCTCTACAACATACACATGGATGAAGAGGATGTGTCACTCTCAGTGCAAACGCTAGCCTGGCCACGTCTTTACCACATGTGTGTGGCTTGAGATGTGTCAGTGTCAGAGCAAACACTAGCCTGGACACACCTCTATTACATATGCGTGGTTGAAGGGACGTATCAGTGCTAAATCACATTCTAATCTGGCCATATCTCTGCCACGTATGCATAGATGAGGGAAAGTGATAGTGCCTGATTACTCCTTTACCTGGTCTCATCTCTGTCACATGCAAGTTCCAATGTCAAGTGCCAATTGGGATTGACATGGAGGTTTTCTAGGCGTATTACATGCTCCAAAATCAGATAATCTCATCATTATGGACGGTAGCACAATAATACAAAAGTCTAACAAAGCAACCTTCCATCATTACTGAGTCAGAATATTTTGGGAAAAATATGTACTGGTGCAGTAATTTTTCGTTATATTGTAAGTCGTTACCACATGTGCTACGATGCAATTGGTAGATGAGCAGTTATGTTCACCACTTATTTTAATGACGACCTGGAGTGTCAGTGCTTGTGGTTTATAATACAATAATAACTATACAGAGAACAGGTTATGGGCTCAACACCCAAAGACCACCATATACTAAGACAGTGGTTGCCCTAACCAACATCCAAAATCAGTAGTTATTCTGGTAAGGAAGGAGGATGACTCAGTGAGGTGCTGTGTGGATTTCCGAGCCTTGAATGAGTCAACAGTGAAGGATGTGTATCCCTTGCCAAGCATTGCTGACATGCTGGATGCTCTGTCAGGTGCCAAGTGGTTCTCCATCCTAGACGTGAAAGCAGGTTATCACCAGGCGAAAGTTGCAGAAATGAGGAGAAAACAGCCCATTCATTTGGGATGGGTTTATTGCAGTTCAAAGTGATGCCATTTGGCCTGTGTAATGCACTGGCTACTTTCGAGCACCTCATGGATAGAGTACTGGAAGGTCTGCACTGGCAGGATGTGTTTGTGTTTTGACAGACTTTCGACCAGGAGTGATACAGGAGCTGGGGCTGTTTTGCTGCAAGAGGATGATCAGGGTATTGAACACCCTGTATCTTATTACAGTAAAAAGTTCATTCCACCTCAAAAGAACTACTCAACTATTGAGAAAGAGCTTTTGGCCTTGATTTTGGGTTTACAGCATTGTTCATTTTATTTGTGTTCTGGTTTTGACCCCATAGTCATTTATACCGATCATAACCCACCGAAATTCCTTAGTAAGTTTAAAGATAAAAATCAGAGATGGACAAGATGGAGTCTACATTGACATACAACATGTCAAGGGGAAAGGAAATGTTATTGCAGATTGCTTATCTAGACTTTAGACGGATTGTTTTAGAGTAATAAGAAATTTCCTTTGTAAATTTCTTTTTCTTTGTGGGGAGGTGTTACATAGCCTATGATTTCATCATCCTTTGTATAATTCTAACGTACAGTATGCTGCATGTTTGATCACGATTCGCCTCGTGGCTTCCATAGTGACCAGGCTTGCATGTTCTACCTCACTCCCCCCTTCTCCCCCTTATAGTAGAGTAAGTCGTTCTTTCTGTTGTTCAGAGCAGGAGTGTCAACTCTTCGTCCTCTGTGCCCTCATTTGCGCGTCCTTCTTACAAGTTGAATCAAGCTCTGCCGGCCCCTATATAATGAGCTCGTCTCTGCATTAATTGCCTCTTAGATCTACTCCTCATTTTGTTCACATCTCTGTCCTCCCTTGTACAGTGTATTATTATTTTTGTGAGTGCTCAGGAAGTCTCCAACCATCTAGCTGCTGTATAATTTGAGTATAAGTGTTGTTACCGTTTTTCTTGTACTGTATGGCCTAAGGCGTTAATTCTTAGGCCTGGTAAGGTTTTATGATTCATGTAGAGTTTTTAATGTCAGCCATTATTAATAATATTTTGTATCTGTAATAATATATCTTGCTTTAACTGAGCATTATCCGGTTTTCTCATTTATCAGGGCTGACTGAGATAAATTTGCTCTTGCTAAATTCATGTTAATAGAGGCTATTGCAGTTAACCTGTTTTGCCATTACATTATCCTTATGAGTCCTGAATGTTTAGTTGTTAGTTTGAGCATTAAACTTTAACTTGTAATTTTACCTAAGTCTTTTGTTTTGAACCTGGAACTTTGCGGGACAGTAGTGATCTTAGTATTCTCACTTGAAGTGTTCATTATCTCTCTCTGTTCCGTAACTCTCTCTCTCTCTCTCTCTCTCTCTCTCTATATATATATATATATATATATATACATATGTTTATATATATATATATATATATATATATATATATATATATATATGTACACTTCATTCAGGGGGGTTAACTTTTGGATGTTATCTTAACCCCCACTAAATACTGACTCCAAATTTGCAATTCTTGCATGCATTCTGTGCATTGCGAACAGCACTACTGCAAATACAATGCAGAAGATTATAAAGACATTAGGTGCTGGGCTATACACATAATATGGGTAGAACATACTCAAACTCAAATCTTGCCACGGCTTCATTGTTTCATTGATCAGTTGTATAGTTTCAAACTTAGGTGAAGTCAAGCTTAATACATGTGCTCATGTTTAAGTCCATATCAGGCAGTGGTTGGAAATGTTTGTGTGTATGATTGAGGATGGCGTAGTGATTGATGGTGGATAAAGTGGAGATGGATGGTGTAAATACCGCACAGTAGTCTGGTGCTATATATAATCCTGAGGCTGAAGTATGAGATGGTGGTATATCTGGACAGACTATGTAAACTGATGTGTTATGAGTGAAATAAAAAAACTGTGAGTGTCCGATGAGTTGATGGTGTACAAGCTTATCTGGAGCAAAAGTGAAGTTACAATGATGATGCATATTGTTATTTCTGATGATAGCCATTTGACAAGGGACTGTATCAGTAGGCTGAAACGTGAAAATGTACGCAGGACAAAGGTGAATAGCATGTAAGGATGTGCGGCACTTTCGTTCAATCGTTGATTCACTTGCGAAAGTGACAATGTTCCGTCTCTTGGAGACCATGATGAGTTCGGTGTCTGTGTTGATGTTGATGATGACCAAAGTGTTATTATTCTTAGAAGGGAAGGGGTGTATTTCGTATACTGTGAACAGGTCTTCAGTTATGAATGGTACGTGAACTACTACTGATGTTAGTGTTAGTGTTGCTTCTAAATATGGATAATATTGCATGAATTCCCTACTTCGGAACAAAGGTTTCAATTTATGTTTATGTATGCCTTGACTAATTATCTGACGTAGCTCATGAACTGGAAGTAAGTCAGTTGTAATCTTGCCATCACCAGCATTCGAAATTCCTTGCATAAGTGCCTTGTAACGAACTCTAGTGTCGTCTGATTGTTGTAGAATCGTGTCAATATGTTCTGTGATGATGGAGAAGTGTTGGAAAAGTGTTATGTTACCTTCCATTTCATTTATTTTATCTACACTTTCGAGAGCTATGTTTTCTGCCTTTTTCAGATTTTTCACAATTGTCTTCATTGCTGAGTTATGTCCTGTGATGAATTTATCTTGGTATATTAGTACCTGAGCTATTTTATTAAATTTGTTGTTTATTTCTTTAAGGTCTTCCTCTGTAGCCAATCCAAAGATGTTCCCAAGAACTGCGCCACCCAGGTCGAACAAACCCGCGCTTTTGGCGAGTACGTGTGATGTTGTTCTTGTTGCTCAATACCTCCGTTCCATAAGATGGGATATCTTGGATCATGATGAGCATAGTTGACTTAGCCTGTTCTATTTTCCATTTCGCTAACTTCACTATTTCATCCACTTCCTTTGTGTTATGTGCTTGTGAAACATAGCCTCCTATCATGAAGTCCAGAGTTCTCATGGGTTTTGCTATATTTTCTAGATAGAAGGTAATTCATACAAGTAATCCAGACTTATTTCATTACTCATGACGTCTTTTACGATTGAAGTCGTGGCCGTTGGAGCTATGAGGCATCCTTGCCGTACCATGTGTTGGGGGTCTAAGTGCGCATATCGTCTTGCTATGTAGAGGAGAATCCATAGCATAAGTCCCTTCATCGCCACCTACCGACCAAAAAATCTATTAATTTCCTAATATGGTCATGATACTATGGTCGATGATAGTGATGATGTGCGTTACGGTTGATTGTTATTTCATTTACAGAAGGAGTTTAAATCGATATTTGATTCTCGTAAATGATGTACTGTAGATTTTATTGGAACAGTTGGACTTATGTTTGATTGTTTGGTATATGACCTTAATTTATTTTTGTAATTATTGTTGTTTTCTTGATTGGTTTCATGAGTTAGGTTCGCTTGCTCGGTTGTATCCGATGCTGAATAATTATTGGATAGTTCCCTTGAAACTCGTTTTAAATGGTCAGTATGAACTTGTTTCTCTTCGCCACTAGACAGTGACTTAATTAAAACTTTGTTTGCTTTTTATGTTAATTACTCTGTATGGGCTCTCAAATTTTGGGGATAATTTATCGTCTCTCGTATGAATGATACCGTAAACAATGTCTCCTAAGCTGATAAATGCCTCCGTCATTTCTTCCTTGGACATCGTTAATTGTTTTTTGACTCTTTTGTGCATGTCCTGGAATTCACGTAAACGGAGTTTAGAGTAATCATCGTAATTGTATTTGGGCAGACTGTCACCTTCTAGGAGCTCATATGGTAGTTTTTTATCTGTCCCATATATAATGAAATGTGGTGTGTCACCTATGGATTTATTTATAGAT